>NC_091194.1:27588905-27686405 GCF_040958095.1 Procambarus clarkii
ATGCCTATCACATTTAAAAAAAAAAGATGACTGCGTAGCTGTTGTGTCCTGTGGCAAAGTAAGGCAAAACAAGCAAAACAAATAGTATGAACAATGAAACTTTAATTAAATTGAAAACAAATTATGAATAAGACAATTTCTTTGCTATGTACCTTGCAAACTCACAAGATTGTAAATTCAAAAAAAGAACATAAAATAATATAGTGGTGACGTTACTCTAAAATGGATAAAGACGAAATGAAATTAGCAGGTGCTGAGAATAAAGCGCTGGCTGAGAACATCCACTAATAGACAGAGAGTATATCAGATGGTAGTTTCAGTTTGAGAGCACAGGATATTCTGACTCCAATGGCTGGTACAGGCCCAAACATCGGCTAGGTAGATGGTGCTGAAGTGCAGTGGTGCAAACGTCGATTCACCAATCAGAAGAGGGCAGGCTGGAAATGCTAGTTTTGTGATTAGCGACGATGGAGGGGGGAGGTGGAGAGCGAGTGTGTGATACGTTTGCGCCTGGCAAAACGTATTTGACTAAATATGTACTAAACTTGCTTGTAGTATCTAGATGTTGTAGATGTACTGAAGTAACATGACGATAGGAAATAGCAGGCCAAATCTCTCTCGAAGGAGATTATCATAACAGCTCTTCCCCGAAACCTGCTCTTACGTGTTAAGTATTTCAGTAGCTGGTGTAGAGGTAGGCATAGCTCTCTCTACCTCGTAGACTCTGGAGATTGCGTCGGCTATGATGTTGTCCGAACCTTTGATGTAGAAGATCTCCAAATTAAAATTCTGCAAGTACAGTGCTCAACATAGAAGACGTTGATTGCCGAATTGGGCCTGTTGTAGGAACCGCAGGGGATTGTGGTCCGAGTAGATGGTAATAGACCAATTCCCCTGTAGGTAAGGTTCGAAATGTTGCAGATTCAGGACGATGGAGAGGAGTTCCTTTTCGATAGTGCTGTAGTTCTTCTGGTGAGGCTTCAACTTGTAGCTGTAGTAGCTAACAGGAAGAACCTCCTCGCCTCGTTGTTGCATCAGGACGCCCCCGATGCTGGTACCACTGGCGTCGACATTGATGATGAAAGGCTTCGTGATATCTGGAAAGGCGAGAATGGGATCAGAACATAGCAGAGATTTAAGTTGTTCAAAGGCAATGGTCTGTTGAATGGTCCAATGATACAATGATGGCAATGGTCCAATGATCCAGCTTGGGGCTGGTCAGATTAATCAATGGTGTCGCTACCATACTAAAATTCTTCACAAACCTACGATAGTAAGAAGCAAGTCCAAGGAAGCGCAGGAGCTGCTTCCTGGTCGTAGGTTGTGGGTAATGCTGAATAGTTTCAGTGTGAATTGTTAAAGGAGCTATGCTGCCACTCCCTATCACATGACCCAGATAACGCACTTTACCTTTGGCAAATGTGGACTTGCCCAAGTTGATAGTAAGGCCGGCTGTCAGGAGCTTTGAGAACAGTCGTTGCAGCTGAAGCAGATGTTCGCTCCAGGTGTTGGTTACCACAACGATGTCGTCCAAGTAGGCGTAGGTATGATCTAGGCCGTAGATGACGTGGTTGACAGCTCGCTGGAAGGTGGCCGGGGCGTTACACAGTTCAAAAGGAAGGCGTTCATATCTGTATAAGCCAAAAGGAGTGGTGAAGGCAGATATTGCCTTAGCTCTCTCTGTCAGGCTTATTTGGTAATAGCCTTTTATTAACAAATCAAGTTGGGATAAATATTTGGCATTACTTATCTCGTCAAGGATATCATCTATGCGTGGTAAAGGATAAGTATCCTTGATGGTCACAAGATTAAATTTCCTATAATCGGTACAAAGGCGTACTTTACCGTGCGGTTTCGGCACCAAGATGCAGGGTGAAGCCCTAGGGGACTCACAAGGTGTAGCCAGTCTATGATCCAGAAGGTATTGTAGCTCAGCACGCATAACTTCCTTTTTGTACGGGCTGATACGGTAGAAGGGTTGATGAATCGGCCAGGTAGCAGGAAGCAGCTGGATGTCGTGCTGAACCACATTACACTCCTGGGGATCATCGTTGAACAACTTCTGATGTTCATGAAGAACTTTGATGAGAGGAGCACTATTACTGTCTTGTAAACAGGTAGGAAGATCATTAAGGATTTCCGAGTTGGAAGGCACTGACTCTAGAGTAAGTGCTTTCCGGAGGAGAAGCAAGGAAGGTCTCATTGTGGAGGTATGGATCTTTGAAAGTGGAGAGTGATATTAGCACACTGGGGGGAATACCTTTATACTCCTTGAGTAGATTGACGTGACACAAATAGGTCCTCCGCCGCCTATCTGGAGTCTCAAGAACGTAGTTGTGACTGTTTACAACATTGTTTAGGCATTGTATGTACTAGCTCTATCTATAAAGCCAACAAACTTTGTAAAATCTCTTTATGTATGTACCTTACCTAAATAAAAATTATTATTATTATTATTATGCACTCCTTGATGCGGTATGGTCCTGAAAACTTATTTTGCAATGGAGAACCTGGGATAGGAAAATATGCCAACACAAAATCTCCTGGTTTAAATTTCCTGATTTTGCTGCGTTGGTCAAAATGAGTCTTCATCCTCTCTTGAGCTTTCAATAGATTGTCATTAGCAAATTTACGTACTATCTCTAGAATGTGCTTTAAGTTTTGAAGAAACTGAGGCACATGTTAAGGGTCACTGAAGGTGGTAGAGAGTCTTTAAAAGCTTTGAGAGGAGTACGGCACTTACGTCCTTAGAGCATCTCATAAGGAGATACTCCTAGAGGCTCATTTGGGAGACTTTTGAAAATACACTTGATGATGTCAAGTTGTTTATCCCAGTCTTTCATGGTTTCATAGCAAAATTTCTTTAGGAGTGATTTATTCGTTTGGTGACTACGTTCAAGAGAACCCTGTGAAGCAGGATGATAGGGGCTGGACAATACCTGAGTGATGTTGAACTTTTCCAGTGTCTTCTTGAAGAGATCACTGGTGAAGTTGGTGCCACAGTCACTTTGAACCTCCCGTGGAAATCCGTATTGGGTAAAGATCTTCAATAGTTGTTTTACCACCGTAGCAGCTGTAATGTTCTTTACAGGAACATTATGGGGAATCTGGTGGTTGGACACAGGATAGTTAGTATATAAGCGTTGCCAGAACTGGTCCGGGGTAAAGGACCAACACAGTCTATGATGAGTCTGTGGAAAGGTTCTGCAGGCACCAGGATGGGAATTAACGGAGCCTTGGGAATCGGGATGTTAGGTTTCCCTGTCATCTGACATATATGACACTGTTGCACATAACTTTTGACGTCTTTAACCATACCTGGCCAGTAGTAGTCTTGTCTGATTCCGTGATAGGTTTTGTTAAAACCATAGTGAGAAAGTGCTCCGTGGGCCAGGTGTAGAATATCGGGCCGAAGCTGGTGGGCACCACTAGTTGTTTGACATTTGCCCAATCGTCATCCTCCGTCAGCTTACTGGGTCTGTACCTGCGGTAGAGCAACTGATTCTCTAGGAAGAACCCAGGGATACTGTCAGGTTGAGTCTCAGCCTGGAAGAATAATGGTGTTAATGAAGGATCTTCCCTCTGTAACGTACGGAACTCCAACATAGTAAGATTCTGTGGTAGGTTGTGATGGTCTTGAGGGTCAGCGGTTGCAGTAGAATCAGCTGGTTGCGGGTGTGCAGCTTGTGCACGGGTGGTCATCAAAACCGGAGGAGAAACTTCATCACTTTCTTGAACCTCTGCTGGAACATACTTTAAGATGGGGTTGTCCACTACAGAGTCGCATACCTGGGGTTTGTCCATGATGATCAGGTTGGAAGGTTGCAGATCTTCGGCCAAGTCATTGAACAGGAGAAGTTGCACTCCTGACATGGGAAAAGTCTTTTCCCTGATGGCGACTTAGACTTCACCGGTCACGAAAGGACAATCCAGGTGGACTCTGGCGAGTGGATACGGAGTGGTAGCAGTGAGGTCAGTGATAAGGACGGTTTCGCCGGTGTAGGTGATGTTAGGCACAGCCGATTTCAATATTATTGACTGAAGAGACACTGTGTCCCTCAAGATCTTCAATTTGAAACGTCCCTCCGAATCTGTACTGTTGGCAGAGACAGTTCCAGGATACAGGTGTTTTCTGAAGAGAGAAAGATCATTAACAGGAACACCAACATTCATCACAGGCTTACCAGACTTAGGAGGAGTCGGTTTGGGTTTAGGAGTTTCACTATAGCCTTTGTATTGAGCTTTTCCACATTAATCTATGTAATGTCCATAGAGCTTACAATACTTACAATACAATTGGGAGCTCGCTTGATCGGTACTCACTTTGTCATAACTATACCAAGACTCCTTACTGGAAGGTGGGTCTGGTGTTAGCCGGTGTATGAGGCTGTAGGTGTCAGCCGACTTCGCACATCTGATGTAGTCGTTTTCTTTTTTGTCTGCTAAATATAAACGGATGGAAGGGGGATTACGTCTAAAGAATTACTCAACTAGAATGAGGATGACGAGTTCTGAAAATGTAGAGACATGTGCTGCTTCCAGCCATTTTATGAATATATTTTCTTTGTATTGGCAAATTCTAAAAAGGTGGTGTTACTTGCCTTTACATAATCACGGAATTTTCGTCTGTAGCTTTCTGTGGAGGGAAGGTAGACGTCTAAAACTGCTTGCTTCTGGGGTCTGGTAGTCATTCTCAGACGCTAAGGTACTGTGAGTAACCGCAGCTCTACCTGTGAGGTGCACTCTGAGAAGGGTAGACCATAGATCTTCAGGCCAGCTAAGTTTTTTCGCTAGGGTCTCAAAAGTGGTGAAAAACACATCTATCTCTGTCTCAACGAATTGTGGCATTAACTTACTTGCATGGGAGACATTGAAACTTACGGGAAGACTAGCAGTAGCTTGTTGGTGCAGAGTGTGGTGTGTAGTTTCCAAGGTGAGTTCTTGTCGACGATATGCTAGAACATTCTCAGCTTGCTGTTTATCGTGCTCACGTTGCATCTCCAGGTGAAGTTTTCTTGCTTCAAGGTGTTCTCTCTCCCACTCACGGTGTAAGGCAGCCTCACGTTCCTGTTCTTCTTTCTTTAGGGCAGCCTCACTTTCTCTTCGTTGTAGAGTTTCTTTCTCATATGCAGCTTATTCTTGCAGTTGGACACGCTTTAGGGCAGCCTCTCGTTCTTGTTCTTCTTTCTTTAGCTGGAGAGCTTTTTTGTTGTTGGAGAGCTTCTTTTTGTTGTTCACGCTCGATTTTCGCTAGTTCGAGCTTTAGCTTTGTAGCTGCCAGAGCATGTTTATCTACAATAGAATAGTTTTCGTGAGCTTCAGAGTCTATAATTCCTTCATCTAAGAGGTGATCCAAGATAATATTGTGCAAGTCATTTTCGTTGGCTCCAGGGGAGCATCTAGTTGATACTCGTGTACAAGAGTTTGTAATTCGGTCCTCTTGGCACGACATAAGTTCCCAACTTCACTTGCTGGATCATTACGAAATGCTGAGAGACGAAACATTTTGAAACAGCAAATAAGTGTACAATGAAGATACTTGTGATATTGTAAGTGTCAGTAACAGGATGATGTGCCAACTGGTAACTATTCTATGGAAATTTAATCGTTAACAATTAACGTTAATATTAGTATGGTAAATGATTAGTCAATCAAAATCGCAAGAAATCTTGTACCCGGTACTCAATGTAAGAGAATAAAGGCAAGAAAATCCTACTAAATAAATGAAACCGATAGTTTCGAAAACAAGTGAAACTTTTAATTGTTTCAAAAGTGAAAGGGTAGTCCAAGAATGTAGGGATACCTTGCCGAGTCTCTATAGGCAAGGGTTTTCCTATTTTAATTTATGATACATACAGAATTAGCGTTCCTTGTGCTCTGAAAAAAGAATGCTAATTCCCTACCTAAGTAAATATCATCATCTCTGACCGACGTATAGGGGTGCGAGTGTCAACTGGTGACGAGAACTGCTGTTGAGGTCCCAACTCAATAGCGTAGTCCGTGCTAGAGAAACTATGGCCCTCTGTATCCTCCTTGGGTCGGATTGCAGAAGATAAAGTGCTTTGGCCAGAAGACAAATCAAAGTACCAAGGTACCAAAATGATGATCTACCGTAATTTGAGAAATATCCTAGGGACAAAAATGGGTGGAATACACGAGTAATAACACTGAGGGAGGGATGACCAATTAAGAGAATGACTGAGGCCTCCAGTCACCACGTAATCCACAGTTATCCAACACTCACAATATGCTACCCTCGGAAAGGACAAAATACACAGCACCATATAAATATTAAAAATAATGTAAATATTGAAAAGCAACTGTATCAAAGCCAAGTACACTTACCACAAACTGATGTTTTAGTACTAGTACCTGAGTGAGGCTCCTTGGACAGGCCCCCATTAAATGTGATGGAAAAAAGAAGTGTAGGTGTTCGGTAGTCCTCCCAAAGGCTGGTGTCAATGCCTATCACATTTAAAAAAAAAATGACTGCGTAGCTGTTGTGTCCTGTGGCAAAGTAAGGCAAAACAAGCAAAACAAACAGTATGAACAATGAAACTATAATTAAATTGACAACAAATTATGAATAAGACAATTCCTTGGCTATGTATCGTGCAAACTCACAAGATTGTTAATTCAAAAAAATAACATAAAATAATTTAGTGGTGACGTTACTCTAAAATGGATAAAGACATAATGAAATTAACAGGTGTTGAGAATAAAGCGCTGGCTGAGAACATCCACTAATGAACAGAGCGTATATCAGATGGTTGTTTAAGCTTGAGAGCACAGGATATTCTGACTCCAATGGCTGGTACAGGCCCAGACATCTGCTAGGTAGATGGTGCTGAGGTGCAGAAGTGCAGTGGTGTAGACGTCGATTCACCAATCAGAAGCGGGCAGGCTGGAAATGGTAGTTTGGTGATCAGCGACGGTGGAGGGGGGAGGTGGAGAGCCAGTGTGTGATACGTTTGCGCCTGGCAAAACGTATTTGACTAAATATGTACTACACTTGCTTGTAGTATCTAGATGTTGTAGATGTACTGAAATAACATGACGATAGGAAAGAGCAGGCCAAATCTCTCTTGAAGGAGATTATCATATATATATATATATATATATATATATATATATATATATATATATATATATATATATATATATATATATATATATATATATATATATATATATATATATATATATATATATATATATATATATGTATATATATATATATATATATATATATATATATATATATATATATATATATATATATATATAGTAGTAGTAGGCATCCTTCAGTCTCGGGAGACTAAGGAGTTGCTCCCTAGTTGTCAATCCTGGTGCAGCGTCTGGTGTTAACAAAAACTGACTGATGAGGCCAATCCGAGAGTGGCAGTCCATCCCACACCGAGCACAAACGAAGTCCGATTCTGGTCTGTCTTCCTGGCTACCGGCTTTCCTTCTCTTTCTCTTTGCCTCCGATTCCTTGGCAAGTAACTCCTCGAACTTGGAGAGACCTCGTTGAACAGACTGCCTCCAGGCTGAACGGTCTACAGCCAGTGTCTTCCATATAGCAAGATCGACGTCCATGGCTTTCAGGTCCCTTTTGCATACGTCTTTGTACCGTAGCTTGGGCTTGCCTGCTGGACGCTTTCCCTGCCTCAGCTCTCCGTACAGGAGATCCTTGGGGATCCTGCCGTCGCCCATTCGCACAACGTGCCCGAGCCAGCGCATTCGTCTCTGTTTCAGCATTGTGTACATACTGGTGATTCTTGCTCTCCCCAAGACGTTGTTGTTTGTCACCTTGTCCTGCCAGGTGATGTCCAAGATGTGTCTAAGGCAGCGCATGTGATAGGCATTCAGCTGTCTTTCCTGACGGGCGCGGAGTGTCCAAGACTCACTGCCATAAAGGAGAGTGCTCAGGACACAGGATCTGTAAACCTGAATCTTAGTATACTCAGTAAGCCTATTGTAGGGCCACACTCTCTTTGTCAGTTTGGACATGGTAGTAGATGCCTTACCGATGCGTTTGTTTAGCTCCGTATCAAGAGAGAGGGAGTCAGAGATTGTGGAGCCCAGGTACACGAAGTCGTGAACGACTTCCAGTTTGGAATCAGAGATGCCGATGTCAGGTGGGGAGTCCACTCCTTGTCCCATGACTTGTGTTTTCTTCAGACTGATGGTGAGTCCGAAAGCCTGAGAGGCCTCGCTGAAGCGGGTTATGAGCCGTTGGAGGTCTTCAGCTGAGTGGGCAGTGACTGCTGCGTCGTCGGCAAAGAGGAAGTCGCGCAGTCACCTCAGCCGAACCTTTGTCTTGGCTCTCAGCCTGGCGAGGTTAAAGAGCTTTCCATCCGACCTGGTCCGGAGGTAAATTCCTTCCGTGACAGATCCGAAGGCGTGCCGCAGCATAACTGCGAAGAATATCCCGAATAGGGTTGGAGCCAGTACGCAGCCCTGCTTTACTCCACTTTGGATGTCAAAGGCGTCTGATGTTAGGCCATCAAAGACCACGGTGCCCCTCATGTTCTCATGGAAAGATCTGATGATGCTGAGGAGCCTGGGTGGGCATCCGATCTTGGGGAGGATCTTGAACAGGCCATCCCTGCTGACGAGGTCGAAGGCCTTCGGCAGATCTATGAAGGCTACAAAGAGTGACTGCTTCTGTTCCCTGCATTTCTCCTGCAGTTGTCTGAGGGAAAAGACCATGTCGATGGTGGACCTGCCAGCTCTGAATCCGCATTGTGATTCTGGATAGACTCTGCAAGTACTTGGAGCCTCTTCAATGCGACTCGAGCAAACAGCTTTCCGACAATACTGAGGAGGGAGATTCCACGGTAGTTGTTGCAGTCGCCCCTGTCACCTTTATTCTTATACAGTGTGACGATGTTGGCATTCCTCATGTCCTGTGGCACCTCTCCTTCTTCCCAGCAGAGGCAGAGAATTTCATGCAGCTCCATGAGCAGGCTACCTCTGCAGCACTTCAAGGTCTCAGCAGGAATGCCATCTTTGCCAGGAGCTTTACCAGAAGCAAGGGAGTCTAGGGCATCGCTGAGTTCTTCCAGGGTCGGTTCGCTGTCGAGCTCCATTAACACAGGCAGACACTCAATGGCGCTCATGGCATCTTCGGTGACCACATTGTCCCTGGCGTATAGCTCAGAGTAGTGCTCGACCCAGCGCTTCAGCTGCAGTGTCTGGTCCTGAATCACCTCGCCAGTGGCAGATTTCAGAGGAGCGGTCTTCCACTGGATTGGGCCGAGGGCCTGCTTGATGCCGTCATACATTCCCCTTACATTGCATGTATCCGCTGCAGTCTGTATCTGGGAGCAGAGCTGGAGCCAATAGTTGTTAGCACATCGCCTGGCGCTCTGCTGCACTTTGCAGCGGACGGCCCGAAGGATCTGTAAGTTGCGCTGACTTGGGCAGGCTTTGTAGGCTGCCAAGGCATTTCTCTTCTCTTCGATTACAGGTGTCATCTCTTGCGAGTGAGCCTCGAACCAGTCTGCCGACCTGCTGGTCTTCTTGCCAAAGGTGGAAATGGCAGCGTTGAACACAGCGTCTCTGAAGTGCTCCCATCTTTTACAGACAGTGACCCCAGCTGGGCTAGGGAGAGCTTCCTCGAGCACGTGTGCAAAATCTTCCACCTTGTCCTGGTTGCGGGTCTTGGTGGTGTCGATGCGAGGTTTGCCCACCTTTTATATATATATATATATATATATATATATATATATATATATATATATATATATATATATATATATATATATATATATATATATATATAATATATATATATATATATATAATATATATATATATATATATATATATATATATATATATATATATATATATATATATATATATATAAAATATAGAAGGGAGTACCACCTCTAGCTGGAAGAAGGGGGACCCATAGCCTCGGAGGAAACCACGCATAACGCATTAGAGTATATATATATATATATATATATATATATATATATATATATATATATATATATATATATATATATATATATATATATATATATATATATATATATATATATATATATGTCGTACCTAATAGCCAGAACGCACTTGTCAGCCTGCTATGCAAAGCCCGATTTGCCTAATAATCCAAGTTTTCCTGAATTAATAAATTTTCTCAAATTTTTTTCTTATGAAATGATAAAGCTACCCATTTCATTATGTATGAGGTCAATTTTTTTTATTGGAGTTAAAATTAACGTAGATATATGACTAAACCTAACCATCCCTACCTAACCTAACCTAACCTATCTTTATAGGTTAGGTTCGGTTAGGTAGCCGAAAAAGCTAGGTTAGGTTAGGTTAGGTAGGTTAGGTAGTCGAAAAAACATTAATTCATAAAAACTTGGCTTATTAGGCAAATCGGGCCTTGCATAGTAGGCTGAGAAGTGCGTTCTGGCTACTAGGTACGACATATATATATATATATATATATATATATATATATATATATATATATATATATATATATATATATATATATATATATATATATATATATATACTTGGAGATATAAAAAGGAGCTGCCTTGTATGGGCCAATAGGCCTTCTGCAGTTACCTTCTTTCTTATAATTCCTTTCCTCCACTTATTTTTGGTGGTCAGGTGATCTGCCCAGGCGGATATAAAGGTCTGATCAGCAAACTTATCTTCATTCTACTTTGCTCTGATGAAGGCGAATTAGCCGAAAACGCGTTAAGCATTTTCTATTTTTCATATGTGGTTATTCTGCATACTTGGATCAGTGTTTTTGTGATCATTGTTGCGTATATATATATATATATATATATATATATATATATATATATATATATATATATATATATATATATATATATATATATATATATATATATATATATATATATATATATATATATATATATGTATATATATATGTATATATATATATTTATATTATTAAATATGACCGAAAAAGTAAGATTAATAATTCTAACACGAATTTTCTCAATCTTTCGTACATTACGCTTCACTGTTGGAGGTAAATCAAAAATCACTTCTCCAAAATTCATTTTTATTTCTAGTCTGACGCGACACGGGCGCGTTTCGTAAAACTTATTACATTTTCAAAGACTTCACAAATACACAACTGATTAGAACTTACGTATCTCTGATTTTATATCTACATTTGAGTGAGGTGGGAGGGGTGATGTGGCATTAACACAAGACAGAACAAGAGGGGATATTAATAGGGTATTAAAAGTATCAACACAAGACAGAACACGAAACAATGGGTATTGAATAGAAGTGTTTGTAGAAAGCCTATTGGTCCATATTTCTTGATGCTTCTATATTGGAGCGGAGTCTTGAGGTGGGTAGAATATAGTTGTGCAATAATTGGCTGCTGATTGCTGGTGTTGACTTCTTGATGTGTAGTGCCTCGCAAACGTCAAGCCTCCTGCTATCGCTGTATCTATCGATGATTTCTGTGTTGTTTACTAGGATTTATCTGGCGATGGTTTGGTTATGGGAAGAGATTATATGTTCCTTAATGGAGCCCTGTTGCTTATGCATCGTTAAACGCCTAGAAAGAGATGTTGTTGTCTTGCCTATATACTGGGTTTTTTGGAGCTTACAGTCCCCAAGTGGGCATTTGAAGGCATAGACGACGTTAGTCTCTTTTAAAGCGTTCTGTTTTGTGTCTGGAGAGTTTCTCATGAGTAGGCTGGCCGTTTTTCTGGTTTTATAGTAAATCGTCAGTTGTATCCTCTGATTTTTGTCTGTAGGGATAACGTTTCTATTAACAATATCTTTCAGGACCCTTTCCTCCGTTTTATGAGCTGTGGAAAAGAAGTTCCTGTAAAATAGTCTAATAGGGGGTATAGGTGTTGTGTTAGTTGTCTCTTCGGAGGTTGCATGGCTTTTCACTTTCCTTCTTATGATGTCTTCGATGAAACCATTGGAGAAGCCGTTATTGACTAGGACCTGCCTTACCCTACAGAGTTCTTCGTCGACTTGCTTCGACATTCTGAGCTGTGGCTGAGAGCACGGTCGACGTATGCGTTAACAACACTCCTCTTGTACCTGTCAGGGCAGTCGCTGTTGGCATTTAGGCACATTCCTATGTTTGTTTCCTTAGTGTAGACTGCAGTGTGGAAACCTCCGCCCTTTTCCATGACTGTTACATCTAGAAAAGGCAGCTTCCCATCCTTTTCCGTCTCGTAAGTGAAACGCAGCACGGAACTCTGCTCAAATGCCTCCTTCAGCTCCTGCAGATGTCTGACATCAGGTACCTGTGTAAAAATGTCGTCAACATACCTGCAGTATATGGCCGGTTTCAAGTTCATGTCGACTAAGACTTTTTGCTCGATGGTACCCATGTAGAAGTTTGCAAACAGGACACCTAGGGGAGAACCCATGGCGACCCCATCTACTTGCTTATACATGTGCCCATCCGGGCTCAAGAAGGGTGCCTCTTTAGTACAAGCTTGGAGTAGTTTCCTCAGAATACTTTCTGGCATGTCAAGAGGAGTACAGGCTGGATCACGATACACTCTGTCGGCTATCATTCCGATTGTCTCGTCCACAGGTACGTTGGTAAACAGCGATTCTACGTCCAACGAAGCTCTTATCCCTGTGGCCCGTGTGCCCCGCAGTAAGTCCACAAATTCCTTTGGAGACTTCAGGCTGAAGGCGCAAGGAACATAAGGAGTCAGCAGGCCGTTGAGTCGCTTCGCCAGTCTGTACGTGGGTGTGGGTATCTGGCTAATGATTGGCCGAAGTGGGTTTCCAGGCTTGTGTGTCTTGACATTTCCATACGCATATCCAGGTTTATATTCCCCAATGATCTTTGGCAGGTACAGAAGCACCATACTGTCCCCCGAGCTTAAAGCGGCAGCTAAAAGCCTTCGTGAGAACAAGGAGATAGTTGTCAGGAGAGGTGACTAGTCGCCAATATATGTCATTCTTAAAAAAGACGAATATCTGGCGAAAATGAACATCATACTCTCTGACCAAACTAAGTTCCAAAGGGTAACGAAGGACACTACAGCCGAATTGAAAGCAAAGGTCAACAAACTGATCGAAACTGTGAACGCCAAGAAATCCGGACTCCACCTGCCAAAGATCATTGGGGAATATAAACCTGGATATGCGTATGGAAATGTCAAGACACACAAGCCTGGAAACCCACTTCGGCCAATCATTAGCCAGATACCCACACCCACGTACAGACTGGCGAAGCGACTCAACGGCCTGCTGACTCCTTATGTTCCTTGCGCCTTCAGCCTGAAGTCTCCAAAGGAATTTGTGGACTTACTGCGGGGCACACGGGCCACAGGGATAAGAGCCTCGTTGGACGTAGAATCGCTGTTTACCAACGTACCTGTGGACGAGACAATCGGAATGATAGCCGACAGAGTGTATCGTGATCCAGCCTGTACTCCTCTTGACATGCCAGAAAGTATTCTGAGGAAACTACTCCAAGCTTGTACTAAAGAGGCACCCTTCTTGAGCCCGGATGGGCACATGTATAAGCAAGTAGATGGGGTCGCCATGGGTTCTCCCCTAGGTGTCCTGTTTGCAAACTTCTACATGGGTACCATCGAGCAAAAAGTCTTAGTCGACATGAACTTGAAACCGGCCATATACTGCAGGTATGTTGACGACATTTTTACACAGGTACCTGATGTCAGACATCTGCAGGAGCTGAAGGAGGCATTTGAGCAGAGTTCCGTGCTGCGTTTCACTTACGAGACGGAAAAGGATGGGAAGCTGCCTTTTCTAGATGTAACAGTCATGGAAAAGGGCGGAGGTTTCCACACTGCAGTCTACACTAAGGAAACAAACATAGGAATGTGCCTAAATGCCAACAGCGACTGCCCTGACAGGTACAAGAGGAGTGTTGTTAACGCATACGTCGACCGTGCTCTCAGCCACAGCTCAGAATGGAAGCAAGTCGACGAAGAACTCTGTAGGGTAAGGCAGGTCCTAGTCAATAACGGCTTCTCCAATGGTTTCATCGAAGACATCATAAGAAGGAAAGTGAAAAGCCATGCAACCTCTGAAGAGACAACTAACACAACACCTATACCCCCTATTAGACTATTTTACAGGAACTTCTTTTCCACAGCTCATAAAACGAAGGAAAGGGTCCTGAAAGATATTGTTAATAGAAACGTTATCCCTACAGACAAAAATCAGAGGATACAACTGACGATTTACTATAAAACCAGAAAAACGGCCAGCCTACTCATGAGAAACTCTCCAGACACAAAACAGAACGCTTTAAAAGAGACTTACGTCGTCTATGCCTTCAAATGCCCACTTGGGGACTGTAAGCTCCAAAAAACCCAGTATATAGGCAAGACAACAACATCTCTTTCTAGGCGTTTAACGATGCATAAGCAACAGGGCTCCATTAAGGAACATATAATCTCTTCCCATAACCAAACCATCGCCAGAGAAATCCTAGTAAACAACACAGAAATCATCGATAGATACAGCGATAGCAGGCGGCTTGACGTTTGCGAGGCACTACACATCAAGAAGTCAACATCAGCAATCAACAGCCAATTATTGCACAACTATATTCTACCCACCTCAAGACTCCGCTCCAATATAGAAGCATCAAGAAATATGGACCAATAGGCTTTCTACAAACACTTCTATTCAATACCCATTGTTTCTGTTCTGTCTTGTGTTGATACTTTTAATACCCTATTAATATCCCCTCTTGTTCTGTCTTGTGTTAATGCCACATCACCCCTCCCACCTCACTCAAATGTAGATATAAAATCAGAGATACGTAAGTTCTAATCAGTTGTGTATTTGTGAAGTCTTTGAAAATGTAATAAGTTTTACGAAACGCGCCCGTGTCGCGTCAGACTAGAAATAAAAATGAATTTTGGAGAAGTGATTTTTGATTAACCTCCAACAGTGAAGCGTAATGTACGAAAGATTGAGAAAATTCGTGTTAGAATTATTAATCTTACTTTTTCGGTCATATTTAATAATATATGTCTACAGGAAAGACTGCTACCAAAATATACTAATATATATTTATATATATATATATATATATATATATATATATATATATATATATATATATATATATATATATATATATATATATATATATATATATATATATATATATATATATATTAGTATATATATATATATATATATATATATATATATATACTAATATATATATATATATATATATATATATATATATATATATATTAGTATATTTTGGTAGCAGTCTTTCCTGTAGACATATATTATTAAATATGACCGAAAAAGTAAGAATAATAATTCTAACACGAATTTTCTCGATCTTTCTTACGTTTCTTTTCACTGTTGATGGTAATTCAAAGATCATTTCTCCAAAACTCATTTTTTATTTCTAGTCTGACGCGACACTTGAGCGCGTTTCGTAAAACTTATTACATTTTCAAAGACTTTAGTTTACAAACACACAACTGAAACTGAATAGAGCTTACACATCTTCGATTTTATATCTACATTTGGGTGAGGTGAAAACAAACTTTCAACAATGGGTATTAAATTCAAACAGAAGACAGAACACGAAACAATGGTTATTGAATGGAAGTAATTGTAGAAAGCCTATTGGTCCATATTTCTTGATGCTTCTATATTGGAGCGGAGTCTTGAAGTGGGTAGAATATAGTTGTGCATAAATTGGCTGTTGATTGCTGGTGTTGATTTCTTGATGCGTAGTGCCTATCAGACGTCGAGCCGCCTGCTATCGCTGTATCTATAAATGATTTCTGTGTTGTTTGCTAAGATTTCTCTGGTGATGGTTTGGTTGTGGGAAGAGGCTATATGTTCCTTAATGGAGCCCTGTTGCTTATGCATCGTTAAACGCTTGTAAAGAGATGTTCTTGTCTTGCATATATACTGAGTTTTTTGAAGCTTACAATCCCCAAGAGGGCATTTGAAGGCATAGACGACGTTGGTCTCTTTTAAAACGTTCTGCTTTGTGCCTGGAGAGTTTCTCATAAGTAGGCTGGCCGTTTTTTTGGTTTCATAGTAAATCGTCAGTTGTATCTTCTGATTTTTGTCTGTAGGGATAACGTTTCTATTAAGAATATCTTTCAGGACCCTTTCCTCCGTTTTATGAGCTGTGGAAAAGAAGTTCCTGAAAAATAGTCTAATAGGGGATATAGGTGTTGTGTTAGTTGTTTCTTCAGAGGTTGCATGGCGTTTCACTTTCCTTCTTATGATGTCTTCGACGAAACCATTGGAGAAGCCGTTGTTGACTAGGACCTGCCTTACCCTACAGAGTTCTTCGTCGACTTGCTTCCATTCTGAGCTAAGGCTGAGGGCACGGTCGACATAAGCGTTAACAACACTCCTCTTGTACCTGTCCGGGCAGTCACTGTTGGCATTCAGGCACATTCCTATGTTTGTTTCCTTAGTGTAGACTGCAGTGTGGAAAACTCCGCTCCTTTCCATGACTGTTACATCTAGAATTGCTGCATCTAGAATTGTTACATCTACATTGCTGACTCCTTATGTCCCTTGCGCCTTCAGCCTGAAGTCTCTGTTGACTTGCTGTGGGGAACACGGGCCACAGGGATAAGAGCCTCGTTGGACGTAGAATCTCTGTTTACCAACGTACCTGTGGATGAAACAATCGGGATGATAGCCGACAGAGTGTACCGTGATCCGGCCTGTACTCCTCTTGACATACCAGAAAACAGTCTAAGGAAACTACTCCAAGCTTGTACTAAAGAGGCACCCTTCTTGAGCCTGGATGGACACATGTATAAGCAAGTAGATGGGGTCGCCATGGGTTCTCCCCTAGGTGTCCTGTTTGCAAACTTCTACATGGGTACCATCGAGCAAAAAGTCTTAGTCGACATGAATATGAAACCGGCATATACTGCTGGTATGTTGACGACATTTTTACACAGGTACCTGATGTCAGACATCTGCAGGAGCTGAAGGAGGCATTTGAGCAGAATTCTGTGTTGCGATTCACTTACGAGATGAAGAAAGATGAGAAGCTGCCCTTTCTAGATGTAACAGTCATGGAAAGGAGCAGAGTTTTCCACACTGCAGTCTACACTAAGGAAACAAACATAGGAATGTGCCTGAATGCCAACAGTGACTGCCCGGACAGGTACAAGAGGAGCATTGTTAACGCTTATGTCGACCGTGCCCTCAGCCACAGCTCAGAATGGAAGCAAGTCGACGAAGAACTCTGTAGGGTAAGGCAGGTCCTAGTCAACAACGGTTTCTCCAATGGTTTCGTCGAAGACATCATAAGAAGGAAAGTGAAACGCCATGCAACCTGTGAAGAAACAACTAACACAACACCTATACCCCCTATTAGACTATTTTACAGGAACTTCTTCTCCACAGCTCATAAAACGGAGGAAAGGGTCTTGAAAGATATTGTTAATAGAAACGTTATCCCTACAGACAAAAATCAGAAGATACAACTGACGATTTACTATAAAACCAAAAAAACTGCCAGCCTACTCATTAGAAACTCTCCAGACACAAAGCAGAACGTTTTAAAAGAGACCAACGTCGTTTATGCCTTCAAATGCCCTCTTGGGGATTGTAAGCCTCAAAAAACTCAGTATATAGGCAAGACAACAACATCTCTTTCCAGGCGTTTAACGATGCATAAGCAACAGGGCTCCATTAAGGAACATATAATCTCTTCCCACTTTGGGAAGTGGGAAGAAGCCTAACACTTTGTCACTTAGACAATAAAATGATAAGTAGAAATGTTCACAATATATAAAATACCCTAGCTCGCCTAGATAAACAGGGGGTAATGGGAGGGGCAATTATCTACCTTAATTCATTCCAACCACGAAGCTGACTCGTCCTCTGTTGAGGGATGTTGAGGTTCCTGGCTTCTGGTCTCCTGACGATCAGTTCCCACACTTACAGGTTCCTCCGTCGTCCTCGTGGTATCGCGTCCTCGCCGTGCTCACTCACGACAGGTACTGCCTTCCTCCTCCTCTTCTCTGGGGTGCTGGAGACAGGTACCTCCGTCGTCGTCCTCCACTCTCACTGGCACTGTCGGCACTTCACAGTCCAGCACAGCTTCCCCTCGCCTCACTGCCAGTAGATTTGGCCCGGCCGTAGCTTCTTGCTTGATATGTGTAACGCGGTCCACTGGGCGTCCCAGACGTATCCAGCCCCAACGTTCGTCTGCTGCAGACTCTTGGCTCTCTAATCCGGCCCGTCCTTACTTCTGGGCACTCCACGGAAGTTCGATGGCCTCCCAGAATGTCTGCAGTATCGAAGCGAAGCATAAATCTACTGCTAAGGGCTCTCTAGATCCGGAGCTCACTTGAACGCGTCCTCACTCTAGGGACGTACTCTCTCCCGCCCAGGCGCCAGCTGCCCTGAGAGCCCTCCGCCTCGTGACGTCACACCGCCCGAGGGCTCTCATCATTGGTCATTTCCGGCACGTGACCTCACCTGGCCAATCAGGTGCCAGGAAGCGTCAGGACGTCTTGGCGGGAAACAGGATGGCTCGACACCGTCCTGTGCCCCAAAAGGCATAAGCCTCTTGCATTATCAAACTTAGCTGGCCATTTTACAGCCAGCTTAATCACGCTCCACGCTTTCCCACACATGAAAATGTTCCCTGAACATCTGAGAATACTTAGGTTACGGAGATATGACTCTTTTTAAGCTGGGAAGGAAGAATTAAAGGGGTGGGACACCGTCACAATAGCGGTGCCCGAATCCAACTTAATATAGCACCCCCAATACCATGAGCCTCTATCTTTTTAATCAATCTTTCATGCAGAACTGTATCAAAAGCTTTGCTAAAGTCAAGGTACACAACATCATAAACCTTACCACTATTAACAACCTCAATTATGCTGGAATAAAATTATAGCAAATTTGTTAAACATGAACGGCCATGTTGTGAATCATTTATTAATTTATATTTTTCAAGATGAAGACTAATTGTATTTGCAATTATCGATTCAAGTAACTTTCCCACAATAGATGTTAGGCTAATTGGCCAATAGTTTGACACAAGTGTCAAACTCCTCCTCCTCTTTATCTCCTTTCAAAAAAATTGGTACCACTAGCAACCTTCCATGACTCTGGCACTCAGCCTGTCTAATGATTTATTAAATACTAGCTGTACCCGGCCACGCGTTGCTGCGGACATGCGTTGCTAAGCCACAGCAATCTTCCCCTGTCTACCAGTACTCCCCACCATTTCCCTCTCCCGCGTTCACCTCGTCCTCCCAACCACTCCTCCCTCCCCCGTTCCCTCGTCTTCCTAACCATTTCCCACTCTCGCGTCCCCTCATCCTGCCATCCATCCCCACTCCACCATCTCCTCATCCTCCTAACCATTCCCCAATCCACCGTCCCCTCGTCCTCCCCACCATCTCCCACTCCCCTATCCCCTCGTCCTCCCTGCAATTCCCCCCTTCCCCATCCTCTCGTCTTCCCCACCATCCTCCAATCCCCTGTCCCCTTGTACTCCCCACTATTCTCCAATCCTCTTTCCCCTCGCCCACACCATCCCCAACTCCAACGTCCCCTCATCCTCCCCACCATTACCCACCCCACCCATGTTACCTCATCCTCCCCACTATCCCTCACTCCCGTCCCCTCGTCCTCCCCACCATTCCCCACTCCATCATCTATTGTGTTCCTAAATGATCTGATGTTCTCATCAGAAAATTTAAATCATCAAATGGTCTGATGTTCCCATCACTGAAATATAAGAAAAACAGTTATAAAGCGAAATGGAAAACAAAGAAAAAAATACAAAATAATTTTTAAACTCAAAATGAACGGTGTGGTAAACAACCCAGATCAATTCCAACGCAGTGTCACACAATATAGTTAAATCAAAACAAAAATAAATCGAAATCAATGAAAACTCAATTTATCAATGAAATTAGAAACCTTGAAATGGAATCGTAACATTTTTAGTACAGAGTGTGTGTTGCTCTTACATGCAACAGAGGGCACTGTTTTTAAAAAATAAACATGTTTTTATCTGTCACAGGTGTGACATCTAAAATTATACTCACAAAATGAAAGGTATGGTTAACAACTCACCTCAATTTCAATCAATGTCACACAAAATAATTAAATCAAAATGAAATTAAATCAAAATCTTTGGAAATTCAATTTGTTAATGCAATCGGAAACATTGAAATGGAATCGTAACATATTTAGTATATCGTGTGATGCTCTTACGTGCAACAGATGGCTCTTTTTTTTTTTTACATGTACCTATCTGTCACAGGTGTGGCATCTATACTTACACTCAAGAAATGAAAAGCATGGTTAACAACACAGCTAAATTCCAATGCAATGTCACTCAAAATAATTAAATCAAAATGAAAATAATTCAAAATCTCTGGAAATTCAATTTGTCAATGCAATCTGAAACACTGAAATGAAATCGTAATATATTTAGTATAACATAAGTTACTATTTCGTGCAACAGATGGTGCTGTTTTAAAAAAATGCATGTTTTTACCTGTCACAGATGTGGCAACTATATAGTAGGTATATTAAAACTTGCCCGTATTCGAATGGAACGTTGTGTCAAAATTTCGAAGCAATAGGTGAAGAACTTTTGGAGATTACAGTGTGTGTTGCTATTACTTTCAACAGCTGGTGCTGTTTTTCAAAAAAACATGTTTTCTCCTGTCACAGGTGAAGCATGTATATAGTAGGTATATAAAAACATGTGCCTATTCGAATGCAACGTTGAGTCAAAATTTCAAAGCAATCGGTAAAGAGGTTTCGAAGATTTCCCTCACATGATAAACAGAGTTTAAAAAAAAAATCGTTTTTTTCCGTCGCAGACGTGACATCTATATAGTATGTATATAAAAAAAAAAACGCTCGGATGCAAATGGAACGTTGTGTGAAAATTTCAGAGCAATCGGTGAAGAACTTTCAGAGATTAGCGATTATGAACAAACGAACATATCCATTTTTATTTATATAGATGGTAGACAATGGCTCCCCTGTCTCCTCTTTGCATTCCTTAAGCACCCTGGCAAATACTTCGTCTGGCCCTGGGGATTTGTTTGGCTTGAGTTTCACTATTTGTTTAATAACATCCTCCATGGTAACTGCTAAACTAGTCAACCTCTCCTCTTCCCCTCCCACATAGACTTTTTTGGCTGAAGGCATAATGTTCAGTTCCTCTTTAGTAAATACAGAGATAAAATATTTATTAAAAATACTACTCATCTCTTCGTCATTATCAATTGTCTGACCTGTCTCAGAATTTTAATGGATCTATCCTTTCCCTAATCTTTGTTCGATATAACTGAAAAAAAATTAGAATTTCTCTTTGCTTGGCCTGCTATGCGAACTTCATAGTTTCTTTTTGCCCTCCTTATCTCTTTTTTAACGTTTCTAACCAGTTGGACGAATTCTAATTCTAAACTGACTTCCCCATTCCTAATCCTTTTGTACCAAGCTCTCTACCTACTTACAAGGATCTTCAACATCTGGTTCTTGGATGATGGTACCCTAGCTGGTTCCCAAGACTCCCTCCTGGAGGACATCAGAATAATCGAGGAGCAAGGTGCAATTTTTGGCCTCATCCTGAGGCCAAAAATTACACCGCACTTACCTTTAAGTGCGAAGTAATATGTTCCAACCAGGCCATCATCGAGAGAATAGAGGGTGTTCTGCCAAATATCCATATAACTAAACCTGAAGACAGCACACTCCTAGGAGCCCCCCCCCCCCTGGGGTTGAAAGCCATCGATGATGCCCATGATAAGAAAATCGCCGACCTTAAGAGGATGAATGGGAGGAATGAGGATATTGATGCTCATGATGCATTTTACCTCATCACCAGATGCCTGTCCCTCCCCAGGTTAACCTACTTTCTGATGTGTTCACCATTCTACAGTAGCCAAAAACTAGGTTAATATGGCCTCTTTCTGAAATCGATGATAGAAAAAGTCCTCAACCTCTCTCTCGATTACTTCGAGTGGAAACATGCCTCTTTCCCTGTATGTCTTGGGGGCCTCGGAGTGCGAACTGCAATGCAAATCGCTGTACCAGCCTTCCTGTCCTCCTCCTCGGCATCTGACAATTTTGTAAAGAAAATGGTACCTGCTACTTAGGTCAGCTGGCAGGCGTACTCGATCCCAATTTAATACACTGTCCCACCAAGGGGGGCCTCTCGTGCAGGCCAGTCACTTCAACCACCATCATGAAAAGCCCACAAGCAATCCCGCTGGGATGTACACCTAGACACTGGATCATTGTAGATCGAGCTGCTGCAGAGTGCCTGGGTGCTGCAACAACACAACAAGACATTGCTCGCCTCACAGCAGTAGCAGCCCCACATGCAGGTGACTTTTTGTTAGCAACAGGAAGACATTGTGGAGCAGCATGAGGCCTTGTTGGCGCGGCAACTCCTGTTGTTCCAACATGTTCGTCTTGTCCAAATTTGACAAGCAACTGTGACACTGAGGGGGAAAACCTGACTCCAATAACTATTGTTTTGGGCTCTGAAAACTAATAAGTAAATATATACTTCGATAGCAATGAAGGACCACCACTTTTTGGGAAAAAGTGGAAACCAAGATAAAGCAATGGAAAAAAAACTGATCCCAAAAACTAGTGTCCTATGGATCTTAGTAAGACTGTAATTCTTATATAAATGGAGTCAAATTAACTTACACAAAATTGGGGGGTTACATGCTAAAAGATGAATACATCCCTAGCATTATTCTGGTGCTGGTTCTTCACCAGAGTAAATCAAATATGAAAGTAAACAAGGTTAAATATTGAATAATAATTAGAGGTAAATACTCCTCAATATACTACTGAAATGTTGAACAGTATCAGTAAATCAATAGGTTAGTATAATTGATCTCTTTGAGAGATCACTACTATAACTACAGGTTATTGCTACAGATAAAAAAGGGACAGCTTAGCTGTAAATCCAGTGAGGTGTGTGTAATTTGTTGCTACGCTCCACCGACGACGTGTTGCATAGGGCAAATTGTTGCACGAAACGGTGGGGAAGCATAGCACCTCGGTTGACGTCGCCTTGGTACTGAAAGGCAATTACATTGTAGAAATCTTCTACATAATAAGTAGCTACAAATAAATCCTAAATCATGAGGATAACAATGGAAATTATCAGTTAATATCTGAGCAATTTATGTTCAAGTACTGTAGTTCTCTTTGGAGAAAATACTGAAATTAATTATCTATTTAAATGGTAAATTTACTTAAGAGACACATACGAGATTGTATTATTTTACATTCGACCTAACGACTGCTAGTCTAAATGTTAACTGTGGCCACATGATAACAAACAGATAAACCTAACTGCCGAGCCGCGTGTCCGTTGATGTGGAAACTTGAGCAATTCTTCGCCCTCCAGCTGCTGCTTGAAAAACGGTAACTCTGGAATTGCAGATATGATAGTCTGGGATACGGCTATTGTGCCAAATAACGTGGCACCGCTCAACTGATCGTGGGAGCGAAATAAATGAGTAAAACGTAGCTCTGCTACACGCTGTCAATGGCGTCTGAGTCGTGTCAACTCGCGTGTCTAGTGACGCTCTCCCGTCTTCCTCCTCTTCCTCATTGCGCATGCGCGGCTCTTGATAGACATCTCGAGCGTAACTGTACATGTATATATTGCAATTGACTAAGAAAGGAAGAGGTAATGACGAGGATTAATATCACATTAAATTCTTCTGTGATAAAATAGAATTTCTCGTAACATAAATTGGTTTATGAAGGTTGTGTAGCTAATTGAGGAAATTAAAGTAAATTCATTTACATCAAAGTAATTTCCTCTAGAATGTTCAATATTAATTAAATAAGAGAGTTCCAGTAATTAGTAGTATACTACGAAATTAAACTTATTAGTAAGTTACTATTTTTAGTAAAGGAAATGATAAACTAGATTCTTGTTATAAATCCAACTAAATGTGGAGAGAATTCATGTTACTGCCTGTCGTTCC
This sequence comes from Procambarus clarkii, assembly GCF_040958095.1. Lineage (NCBI taxonomy): Eukaryota > Metazoa > Arthropoda > Malacostraca > Decapoda > Cambaridae > Procambarus > Procambarus clarkii. The sequence continues at coordinate 27,612,908 of NC_091194.1, forward strand.
TCACGTCGTCATTCTGACTAGGAAGAATTTGGCAGTGAATAAATCATGATAATGATCAAATCTACAAGTTAGTAATTTTAGTAACTACTTTGGTTAATACAAAGGTTGTATAAAATACATAGATGTATAAAACTGTTGGATATTTCCAACATAACTCCGGGGAGAGAAAACTCTGGTCGTAGTTCAGGTATTAGTACTAACGTACACCTGTTTCTCTATCCTTAAGTTATATTCATGGGTTAGTAGGTTAGTACGCACCTTACGAATGTCCCGAATCTGTGGTAGATGACTAAGTCATCATGGGGGCGTAAATAAACATTGAAAATTATTGAATAATTCCTTTGTAAGAAACAGAAGGATATTAACAAAATAAATTATGAATAATTGATTCATTTAAAATTAAGGAGACTTCATCAATACAGTGAGGTTACTGTCCAGGGTCACAATGACTCGTAATTAAAACACTTTTCTGAGAACTTCACTTGGAATTATGGGCGGTTTAGATAAGCGCTTGTCGGATCACGACGTAAATTTACTGACCGTGTTATAGTGGGTATTTACTACTCGATCGACTTGGTGTTTGTATGAATATGTTTGCCATTAAATTTTCGTTTTCTCTAATAGGCACAGTGCCTATTTGAGAAAACGGCAATGTATTGTAACTTAGAGGAGAGACTATTGAGTTGGTGACACAACGAGGGTAATCGCCCACTCCACACACTCTTGTGTTGGCCGCGATCATGATTCTACATTTATATGCATATGTATGTGTAGAGAATTTTATTCCGAATACTATACAAACAAAAAAATGGTGTGAAACAAGTATAAACTTGAAGTAAACTTGAAATAAACATGAGCAAAATAAAAACTTTTTACGCTCACGCGTACAAACAGGCGTAAGATTTTATTCGCCGCAAATTTATTTGACGCTCTGTTGGCCAATTCTACCCATGTTCTTATAGAACTTTCAATTGCGAACACATTGCTTTAAAAATGAAATACGTAGCTCGAGAAATAATGTCAGGACAGTGAAATAAGTATAATTCTTTATAAGTATAAGTATATAAGTATAATTCTTATATAAGTATAAGTATAATCTTTAACATGCCTAACTACGCAGCAATTCACAACTGTCGTCAACTTCAGAGAGGTGGTGGCACTGCTCTTTACTACCACCAAGAACTAACATGCTTAAAAGAAATTAGAACTAGAGACTGCTATGGGGAGTATATCTTCGCCCAACCTGTCCTCTTAAAAAGAACGTCAACATTTGCCGTTTGACTCTACGGCTGTTTTTGGACGTTATTTTGTGTAAAACTACGTCTATTTTCGCTTCCATGGACTATCTCTTGTTATACAATGAAATACCACACTCTTATTATTCTATAACTCACTGACTATGCTCTGATATTTGTTCTTCAAGTAAAAATATATATATTTTTGCCTTAATTAGGCCATAATCCAGAAAATTCCAGCCTATCGATCTTTATATTTAGGAAAACATCTAATAAATTTGGAAATGAATTTTTCGTTCGCCGACAGTTTCCTGTTACTATTTAACCCTCTATGCTTTAATGTCGCTGGTCATTGTGACTTTCCCAGGATTTATACAGGTTTTGTAGTAGCATTTAGTCAGACTACAGTAATTTAACTAATGGGAAACCTCTATAGTTGTCGTAAATTAATAATAATCATTTATCAAATAATAAATTAGCAAACATATGCAACATTTTATGTTACGACTTTTCGGGTAGGCCGTTCTGTTTGTTTACAACCCCAATGGTTCAAAATACACAATACTTTTAATATATAAGTGACTAAATATGCTCTAATATATGGTCCTCAATGAAAATTATCGTTTCTTTTTGTTAATTTGTCCATAATGAATAAGATTCCTTACTGTTGATCTTTATATTAAGAAAAACATCTAAACAAATTGGTATTGTGTTTTCGTTCAGATAAAGTTTCCAGATACTATTTCCTAGTTATCAATTAATGTAGGTGGTTATTTTAATTCGCGGCTACCAGGGGCTTTCTCCCATTATACAATATAAATGTACTCACTAACTATTCTCTGGTATCTGTTCTTCAAGTAAAATTACCTATTTTTTTGTTTAATTAGTCCATAATTCATAAAATTCCTTCAGGTCGATCTTTATATTTAGAAAAACATCTAATCAATTTGGAATTTAATTTTTCGTTCACCTACAGTTACCTGCTATTATTTCATTGTCATATTTTATGTCGCTGGTCATTACAATTTTCCAAGAATTTAAACAGCTAAACAGCAATTAGCATCTTGTTAGAGTACAGGAATTTACCTATGGAGAACCTCGATAGCTGCCGAATATTATTAATGATTATATATGTAATTTAAAATAATGAATTATATACCATTTCTTATGTTACGTCTTTGGCGGGTAGGCCGTTCTGCGGGTTTACAACCGAATTGTTTAAAAATCACACTATTTTAAATGTATGAGTCACTAGTATGCTCTGTTATATGTTCTGCAATGAAAATAAAGATTGTTTTGTTGTTAATTACTCCATAAATGTGTAATGTGTTAATTCAGTCTAAAATCTTTTTGCAACGTTTATATGCGATATACGTAGCTGGAAACTACCTAATATTTAAAAATAATAGTTACAACATTCTATTAATATATAATGTTGAAATAAATATCACACAAAGTCTGTATATCTGTTTTTAGATGTCTTATAAATCTTCTTTTAAAATAGTATTGATGATTTTTATGAATCTTGAGTAAAAATTATGTTAATTATTATTAATCTAATTGTTATTATTTTAAGTAAAAGAATTGCAAGTATTCACATAACCACGGGATCTCTGTTTGTGTATGAATGCACGGATTTGTTTTTGTTATGAGAGGGACGCCTTAGAAAGCATGGTGTAGGCCACCTGTGGCTCGCATCCGATCCCACGATCGTCGTCGCCCCTAAATCAACACAACAGGTATTTAGTATTTACGATTATAATAAGTAATATTTCTTTTATAATAATATTGCAGCAGGTGGTGTAGTGGTAGGACACTCGCCTGGCGTTCCGCGAGCGCTATGTCATGGGTTCGTATCCTGGCCGGGGAGGATTTACTGGGCGCAATTCCTTAACTGTAGCCTCTGTTTAACGCAACAGTAAAATGTGTACTTGGATGAAAAAACGATTCTTCGCGGCAGGGATCGTATTCCAGGGACCTGCCCGAAACGCTACTCGTACTAGTGGCTGTACAAGAATGTAACAACTCTTGTATATATCTCAGGTTAGGGGCTAGGCATTTACACTCTTAGGTCAGCAAACTAGCTAGAAGGTTAGACTATTAGACTCCACTGGTCAATCGGGGCCCTGCATGACTCAGCTTATCCTAACCTAGCCCAGCTTAAACCATCTTAGCATAGTTCATTCTAGCTATGCATAGTGCTTGCACAGCCTTGCTTATCCTAGTTTACCTCTTCCTAACCTACCGTAGCCAAGCCTATCCCAGTATACCCTTACCTAGTCTTGCCTAGCCTAACCCTGCCTTCCTTTTAAACATGACCAGTCCTTCCTACCCTAGCCAAGCCCTGACCAGCTTAGCCAAGCCAATCCCTGCCTAGATTTAGCATAGCCTTGCCTTTTTATTAATATATAGAGGGTACCACCTCTGGTTGAGTTTGTAGGAACCCTCCACTTATAGGGTTGAGTGTTCCATATATATGTATATATATATATATATATATATATATATATATATATATATATATATATATATATATATATATATATATATATATATGCGAACAAGCCTGAATGGTCCCCAGGACAATATGCAATTGAAAACTCACACCCCAGAAGTGACTCGAACCCATACTCCCAGAAGCAACACAACTGGTATGTACAAGACGCCTTAATCCACTTGACCATCACGACCGGACATAATGAGGTGATAGCCGAGGCTATTTGAACCACCCCACCGCCGGCACTCGGATAGTAATCTTGGGCATAGCATTTTACCAAATCACCTCATTCTTTGGGGCACACGTGAGGAACACAAATGCGAACAAGCCTGAATGGTCCCCAGGACAATATGCAACTGAAAACTCACACCCCAGAAGTGACTCGAACCCATACTCCCAGAAGCAACACAACTGGTATGTACAAGACGCCTTAATCCACTTGACCATCACGACCGGACATAATGAGGTGATAGCCGAGGCTATTTGAACCACCCCACCGCCGGCACTCGGATAGTAATCTTGGGCATAGCATTTTACCAAATCACCTCATTCTTTGGGGCACACGTGAGGAACACAAATGCGAACAAGCCTGAATGGTCCCCAGGACAATATGCAACTGAAAACTCACACCCCAGAAGTGACTCGAACCCATACTCCCAGAAGCAACACAACTGGTATGTACAAGACGCCTTAATCCACTTGACCATCACGACCGGACATAATGAGGTGATAGCCGAGGCTATTTGAACCACCCCACCGCCGGCACTCGGATAGTAATCTTGGGCATAGCATTTTACCAAATCACCTCATTCTTTGGGGCACACGTGAGGAACACAAATGCGAACAAGCCTGAATGGCTCGGCGGTGGAGTGGTTCAAATAGCCTCGGCTATCACCTCATTATGTCCGGTCGTGATGGTCAAGTGGATTAAGGCGTCTTGTACATACCAGTTGTGTTGCTTCTGGGAGTATGGGTTCGAGTCACTTCTGGGGTGTGAGTTTTCAGTTGCATATTGTCCTGGGGACCATTCAGGCTTGTTCGCATTTGTGTTCCTCACGTGTTGCCCCAAAGAATGAGGTGATTTGGTAAAATGCTATGCCCAAGATAACTATCCGAGTGCCGGCGGTGGGGTGGTTCAAATAGCCTCGGCTATCACCTCATTATGTCCGGTCGTGATGGTCAAGTGGATTAAGGCGTCTTGTACATACCAGATGCGTTGCTTCTGGGAGTATGGGTTCGAGTCACTTCTGGGGTGTGAGTTTTCAGTTGCATATGTCCTGGGGACCATTCAGGCTTGTTCGCATTTGTGTTCCTCACGTGTTGCCCCAAAGAATGAGGTGATTTGGTAAAATGCTATGCCCAAGATAACTATCCGAGTGCCGGCGGTGGGGTGGTTCAAATAGCCTCGGCTATCACCTCATTATGTCCGGTCGTGATGGTCAAGTGGATTAAGGCGTCTTGTACATACCAGATGCGTTGCTTCTGGGAGTATGGGTTCGAGTCACTTCTGGGGTGTGAGTTTTCAGTTGCATATGTCCTGGGGACCATTCAGGCTTGTTCGCATTTGTGTTCCTCACGTGTTGCCCCAAAGAATGAGGTGATTTGGTAAAATGCTATGCCCAAGATAACTATCCGAGTGCCGGCGGTGGGGTGGTTCAAATAGCCTCGGCTATCACCTCATTATGTCCGGTCGTGATGGTCAAGTGGATTAAGGCGTCTTGTACATACCAGATGCGTTGCTTCTGGGAGTATGGGTTCGAGTCACTTCTGGGGTGTGAGTTTTCAGTTGCATATGTCCTGGGGACCATTCAGGCTTGTTCGCATATATATATATATATATATATATATATATATATATATATATATATATATATATATATATATATATATATATATATATATATATATATATATATATATATATATATATATATATATATATATATATATAATATTTTATATATCCTGCCTGAAATGCTGCGTGTACTAGTGGCTTTACAAGATAGTTCTTATAAAGATAGCATTTTGTGGTTATTCTCTATATCTGGTTCACCTAACAGTAAATAAGTACCTGGGAGTTAGACAGCTGCTATGGGCTGCTTCCTAGGGATGTGTGTGTGTGTTTGTATTCATGTTGAATTTTACAAAGTAGGAAGAGATGTTTGTAAAAAAAAAATCAAATATTTTTGAAAGTATAAGTAGATTTGATATTTTTCTTTAATTGTTTATGTCTGCTGTCTCGCCTCCTTTATAAAATGGCATCATTCTTGCTTTTTTAAGGATATCAGGAAAAGTAAGGCACTCCAGAGATTTGTTGACTCCTTCCTAGTGTTGCCTAGCCCAGCACAGCCTAGACAAGGCAGGCTGGGCATCCTAGCCTCACACAGCTTAGCCCCAACCTACATGTAGCATCCCAGTCTATCCTAAGTGATCATTACCTTACTGGCTGTGTTTTCTCTTCAGCCCTGAATGTAATGTGGTGGAACATAAGCAGATACATATCAGGTCTTAGAGAATCTGTACTTCATACATTTCTTAATAATGTCTCACAAATATTTAAATAATTAAAAAAAAATTGTATAATAACTCATATTATTCTTGCAATTTATTTTTGCATTTTTTTTTATACAAAATTTACATTTTAAAAGATTACCTCTATTTTTAGATTGATGACTTGAAGACTACAGTGCCATCCACAGCAAATCATGGTCTTAAAATATCTCCTAGCAATGACGAGACCAATTTTCACAGAGATCAAATTTTTGCTAAGCAGTAGTCACAGGTAAATATATATTATATATATAATATTATATATATAAAATTAACTACTTCATTGCTCAAAGCACCTTTAGACATTCTGAGAGTTGTGCTATTTTATTAATTAATTAATTAGGCTATATTTTAATGTTTTGTAATGTTTTCATTACTTTTTTTGTTTTGAAATATAAATTGTTGAGTTTTGAAACATTTTGACATTAACTATACCTGAATATTTATAAACAAAAAAATACCAGAACTATGTCCTTGACAATTGCACTAAGAAGTCTTTTCCAAAATCAGGTGCTCAGTGCAGTAGTTAAAAACTTAAAAGTTGTACCACCTCTGGTGCAAGATTAGGGACCCATAACCTCAGAGAAGAAAATAGAGAGTACTCAGAGAAGGCCTTGAATAATAGGCAGGCTGTTTGTGTGTGTTTCGACGGTAAGCTTGCTGACACCAAATGTAGTTACCTAAGTGTAGTTACAGGATTAGAGCTACGCTCGTGGTGTCCCGTCTACCCAGCACTCTTTGTCACATAATGCTTTGAAACTACTGACGGTCTTGGCCGCCACCACCTTCTCACTTAACTTGTTCCAACCGTCTACCACTCTGTATGCGAAAGGAAATTTTTTTATATTTCTTTGGCATCTTTGTTTAGTTAGTTTATATCTATGACCTTTTGTTCTTGAAGTTCCAGGTCTCGGGAAATCTTCCCTATCGATTTTATCAATTCCTGTTACTATTTTGTACATAGTGATTTTATCACCTCTTTTTGTTGTCTTCTAGTTTTGGCATATTTAATGCCTCTGACCTCTCCACATAGCTCTTGCCCTTTAGTTCTGGGAGCCACTTAGTAGCATGTCTTTGCACCTTTTCCAGTTTGTTGATGTGCTTCTTAAGATATGGGCACCACACAACCGCTGCATATTCTAGCCTTGGCCGAACAAAACTCGTAAACAATTTCTTTAGTATTTCGCCATCCATGTATTTAAACGAAATTCTGAAGTTAGAAAGCGTGGCATAGGCTCCTCACACAACGTTCTTTATGTGGGCCTCAAGTGATAGTTTTCTATCTAGAATCAACCCTAGACCTCTTTCTTTTATCAGAATTATATAAAGATTTCTCACATAATTTGTAGGTTGTGTGGGATCTATGTTCTATTCCACATTCCATAACATGGCATTTATTCACATTAAATTTCATTTGCCAAGTGGTGCTCCATATATTTATTTTGTCCAGGTTTTCTTGAAGGGCATGACAATCATCTAAATTTCTTATCCATCCCATTATCTTAGCATCATCAGCAAACATGTTTATATAATTCTGTATTCCTACTGGTAGATCATTTATGTAGACAATGAACATTTCTGGTGCATGTACTGTGGTACTCCACTTGTGACACTTCTCCAGTCCGATTGCCTCTGATTACTGCCCTCATTTTTCTATCAGTCAGAAAATTTTTCATCCATGTTAGAAGCTTACCTGTCACCCATCCAAAATGTTCTAGTTTCCAGAACAACCTCTTATGTGGAACTCTGTCGAAAGCCTTTTTTATGTCTAGATAGATGCAGTCGACCCAACTACCTTTTTCCTTTAAAATCTCTGTGGCTCAATCATAGAAACTGAGTAAATTCGATACACAGGATCTTCCAAGATCGAAATTATATAATTTCTCTCCAGGTGTTCTACCCATTTAGTTTTTATTATTTTTTTTTTTTCAATCTTTTCACTGTTACACTTGTCAATGATTCAGGTCTATAACTGAGAGGGGTGGGGTCTTCCCTGTTGCCACTTTTTTAAATTGGAACTATGTTATCCTTTTTCCACATGTTTGCTATGACTCCTGTACACAGGGATGCCTGAAAGATCAGGTGAAGTGAAAGGCTGAGCTCAGATGCACATTCTCTCAGAACCCATGGTGAAACTCCATCTGGACCAACTGCTTTGTTCTTACTTAGCTCCTTTAGCATATTTTCCAATTCATCTCTAGACACCTCTATACGCTCTATGATGTTCTCAGAAATTCTTATTGTGTCTGGTTCTCTTAAGATTTCATTTTGTATAAACACACTTTGGAACTTTTGGTTTAATGTTTCACACATTGCATTATCATTTTCTGTGAATCTGTTTCCTATTTTCAACCTCTGGATATTATCCTTTACCTGCAATTTGTTGTTTATGAATTTGTAGAATATGCCCAGTTCTGTTTTACATTTATCCATTATCCCTTTTTAAAAATTTCTTTCTGCCTCTCCCCTTACTGCTGTATAGTTGTTTCTCGCATCTTTGTATCGCTGGTATGATTGGGGGTTTGGCTTCTTTCTATGTTGATACCTTCTTGATGGGGTTCTGCTCTTCTACTCCCCAAGCCCGGCCCGAGGCCAGGCTCGACTTGTGAGAGTTTGGTCCACCAGGCTGTTGCTTGGAGCGGCCCGCAGGGCCACATACCCACCACAGCCCGGCTGATCCGGAACTTCTCTTAGAAAACAGTCCAGTTTTCTCCTGAAGATGTCCACGGTTGTTCCGGCAATATTTCTTATAGTCGCTGGGAGGACGTTGAACAACCGCGGACCTCTGATGTTTATACAGTGCTCTCTGATTGTGCCTGTGGCACCTCTGCTCTTCACTGGTTCAATCTTGCATTTTTTTCCATATCGTTCACTCCAGTACGTTGTTATTTTACTGTGTAGATTTGGGACCTGGCCCTCCAGTATCTTCCATGTGTATATTATTTGCTATCTCTCTTGTCTCCTTTCTAGAGAGTACATTTGGAGAGCTTTGAGACGATCCCAATAATTTAGGTGTTTTATCTCGTCTATGAGTGCCGTATATGTTCTCTGTATTCCCTCTATTTCAGCAATCTCTCCTGCTCTGAAGGGGGAAGTGAATACTGAGCAGTACTCGAGACGGGACAACATAAGTGACTTGAAGAGTACAACCATTGTGATGGGATCCCTGGATTTGAAAGTTCTCTTAATCCATCCGATCATTTTTCTGGCTGACGCAATATTTGCTTGGTTATGCTCCCTAAACATTAGATCGTCGGACATCATTATTCCCAAATCCTTGACATGCTGTTTTTCTACTATGGGAAGATTCGATTGTGTTTTGTACCCTGTATTATGTTTCAGATCCTCATTTTTGCCATACCTGAAATTTATCACTGTTAAACATCATGTTATTTTCTACTGCCCAATCGAAAACTTTGTTGACATCTGCTTGTAGTTTTTCAATGTCTTTCATTCCATTTTTGTGTCTTTTGGTCTGTGGCCCTCTCTCAATTTCTGTTGAACCAATCCTGTTTTCTGGCCCTGCATCTCTGTTTTGATATGAATGTTTGTGTGCCTTCATTGTATATTTTGCAAAATTTGGCATACATTTAATTTACTTCCCTGTCTAGCAACAAGTCTGCCTAATTACTTATTAAAAAAAATTTGAAGTTCCCCATAGTGACCTCTCTCTCTTGAAATCAAGTTTATCAACTGTTTCAATGTCCCCATTTTCTGTGTGTGTGTGTTTGGAGGCTAAGCTTGCTGATACCATGTGTGTGTGTGTGTGTGTGTTTGGAGGCTAAGCTTGCTGATACCATGTGTGTGTGTGTGTGTGTGTGTTTGGAGGCTAAGCTTGCTGATACCATGTGTGTGTCTGTGTTTGGAGGCTAAGCTTGCTGATACCATGTATGTGTGTGTGTGTGTGTTTGGAGGCTAAGCTTGCTGATACCGTTTGTGTGTGTGAGTGTGTGTTTAGAGGCTAAGCTTGATGATACCATGTGTGTATTTGGAGGCTAAGCTTGCTGATACCATGTGTGTGTGTGTGTTTGGAGGCTAAGCTTGCTGATACCATGTGTGTGTGTGTGTTTGGAGGCTAAGTTTGCTGATACTATGTGTGTGTGTGTGTTTGGAGGCTAAGTTTGCTGATACCATGTGTGTGTGTGTGTGTGTGTGTGTGTGTGTGTGTGTGTTTGGAGGCTAAGTTTGCTGATACCATGTGTGTGTGTGTGTTTGGAGGCTAAGTTTGCTAACACCGTGTGTGTACTCACCTGTTTAAATAATAATAGGGGTGTGTACCACCTCTGGTGCAATTGTAGGGACTCACAGCCTTGAAGAAAATAAAGAGTATTCAGAGAAGACCTTGTGGATTCTCACTGAACACTAATCTTTTCTTCTCCTATCACCCCTCTTATTTTGTTTTATGCTGTATTCCATTAAATATCATATAAATACATAGCCAAATGGCAATATTTATTATGTCTATACAAAAAGAAGACATCCACTTTATTTTTTTTCTCTCCTTTGTTTCTATGTGGATTTTGTTGTGACTAATGATTCTCCTCCTTCCCATCAACAGGTCTTCCTCACTGGGCTTGCTCGGCTTTTGTGTTACTGTGAGGGTGCCATCATCGTTTACCCTTCAAGACTGAATCATGCTGGCATTGCATTTGTGGACTTCCCTTCACAGTAAACGGTCCTTCTCCATATGGTGATTGTCCAGGGCAAGCAGGGGGTGTGACTGCCATCTTGGAGAAGCAGGGTCTTTTAATATGAAGAATCTTCCGTCTTCTCTACTTACGCCAGCTTGTCCCGGCCTTGCATTCTTGTTACTTCATGGCCCTTGGGCCTTTTTTATTTATTTTACATAATAAATTTTTTTATTAATACCCGTGTTTCACAAGAGATCCTTAACATTTTAAGCACCAATTGTATTGACTAATGCACGTCTTGTAACCTTTAAGACATAAATAGACAAGACATAGATAAATGAGTGAATAATACTGAGTAACTAGGTTAGGGCGAGGAACATAGTACAGTGTCTGGCTTTGGAAGAATGCCTACTGTTTTAGAAACCTTATTGCCATGATCATAATCGTATGGGTTAAAAAGCATTTGTTGTCACTCCTACACTGTGGCTTGTTGAGCTTGAAACCTTTGCTCCTTGTCTGTGTTACATCTGACCTTTTGAAGAAATTGTATGAATCAATATCCTCCAAATTGTTCAGTATTTTAAAGGTTTCGCTCTATTACTCTCTCATTTGCATATATCTAAGCATATAGATTAGATATAGATTTAGATTAGATTTTTTATTCAGGTAAAGGTACATACATTGCAGATGAGTTACAAAGGGAAAGACATTGACTAGAGTTCACTAGCTCTATTGGAAGAGAAACGTCTGCAAGACAAGTGTGGGCAAAAATTAAGGTAGCAGCGGCTCACAACGACCCCCAACGGCTTCATTTTGTATCTTCTCCAACTTGCCCATCCTACCTTTACCAAAACAAGAAATGACAGGTGCAGCATAATCAATAAGAAATCTTACAGTACTCAAGTACATCATTCGTAGCACTTGGACTCCCACTCCTTTCCACAGCATGCCAAGGCTTTCAGAGGTTGTAATCTCTTCCGACATTGACTCAACAGTCTGTTCATCTCCGTTTCCAAACTCTCATGGGTATATCCAACATATATGCCTAAATATTTATATATATTAACTCTCTATATTTTTACCGTTTATTTCCAATATAATGGGCCTCCGACTTCTACATTCCAACTTTAGTTTTGTCTTCATTAACCACTAGTCCCATGTGGTGACACTGGTTTCCGAAATTGTCCAACACTGTTTGAATCTTTGAAATATCTTTGCCCTGAAACAAAATATCATCAGCATATATGATTGGAGTTACCCAATTTGAGTATTTCTCAGATGCTATCTTATTCATTAGTACATTAAACAGGGTGAGACTCAACACTCCTCCCTGAGGTGTGCAGAGTTCTTGACCTTGATACCTTGAACCATACAACCTTGATACCACACCTGAGCCTTCCTTTCCTGAAGATAATCCCCTATCCAGCGCAATAATCTCCCTTCAACACCAAGACCAGCTAATTCATATAAAATAACCTCTTTGTTGGCTTTATCAAAAGCTCCTTATAAATCAATAAAAATTCTATAATAATCATTACCATTAGCTAGACATTTAATAATACAGTCAGAGGTACTTTTTCCTCTGAGGAACCCGAAAAATTATTAGACAGCTGATCACCTATTATATACAAAAGTTTATTTAAAATGATCCTCTCCATCATTTTACAAAAACACGAGGTTAAAGACACAGGTCTGTACTCTCCATTGGCTTTAGGGATAAGGATGATCATAGTTCTTTTTCATTTACTGGGAATTCTGCCCTCTTTATAACTAATATTAAAGAGGTCTAACAGCGGGCTTTTCGTCATAATGGCAAGTTCATTAAGTATTTCATAAGTTACTCCATCCTCCCCAGGGGGCGGTAGATTTCCCAACTTTAATCGCCGTTATTAGTTCTTCTCTGGTAATACCTGTGCAAGTGACATCACCACTGTTACCTGCTGTAAGTATAAAATCCTTTCTTAGATCTTTCCAAGAATCAAACGACTCTCTCGTTACAGCGGGTAATTAAATGAACTAAGTTTGGCAGCTTCCGCCCATTTATTTACGAGACCTTTTGCAATTCCTTACTGGTCAGGATGTGCAACAAAATTATGCTTTTTACCCCTTATTTCATTTATGTCTTGCCAGATTTCCTTCAAGTTTGTTACTCCTAACTTTCTCTGCAAACTCCTGCCAATACTTGCTCCAAATTTCCTTTCTCTTCTCCGCACACTTTTATGGGGGGATGCTTTTCTATACCAGATGTTTTCCGGTTCAATGTTGCATTAAATACATCTACCTCCTTAATTAAATCTTAATAAAATGCTTCTGCCGAAACTGGCTTATAAGTATCATACCAAGACTTAATTAATATGACCAACAAGACCCCTTAATTCTCCCTTATTAAACTTTAAGCTTTTCCTCTGAAGGCAGGCATGCTTTTTATCTAGTTTAAGCTGTATTTGTAATGCAAAATCTCTTAGCATTTCATCCACAGTAAGACAATTCTCCTCTATGCCCTCAGCATTTATCAAACAAGCATAATCTAATCTCCCTCCCCTCAGATGAGTAGGAGAGGGCTCGCCCAGCAGTTGAACATCTTCATGTTCAACATGTTCATCTTCATGTTCAGATTGTTACCATCCCTATCCCCAGTTTCCTGGAGTGCTGCTATGTTAATATTCTCTCTAAGAGTATAATAGTGTACATCCACCGCTCTAGTTTTTAATCCATTAACGTTCCAAGATAATATTATCAATCTACTTTCATCCATGAACTCCGTAATATTTTTTCTTTCTCCTCACTAGCACAACTACTACTAACATCGAAGGTAATGGTATTCATATCTATTTTCTTTGTTATTTTTGTATACCTTTTTACTTTAACGAAGGTACCCCCAGGTGTAGGGAGGAATGATCTTTTCCAGGTATATTTTGAAAATCAGCATCGTTTTGCCACGTACCGCTTCGGTGGGTAGGCGGTTCCATGAGTTAATAACTCTGTGGGTGAAAAAGTATCTCCTGTAACTGGTAACTGGCTATTCAGACGAAGGACTTCGGGTAGATGTAGTTTACATGGACCTGAACAACGGTCTGCTGTCTGCTGTATGCTCTGTGTCGAGGCTGTAGCGTCTTGGGTCGATTAGAACTGTACACGCCGAGTGCTACATTCTTGACTGGAGATTGTACTGTGTGCTATTCGATTGATTGATGAAGATTAAGCCACCCAAGAGGTGACACGGGCATGAATACCCCGTAAGTGGTGGCCCTTTTGAGCCATTACCAATACCAAGAGCTGATACTGGAGATCTGTGGAGGTGCGACTGCACCCTGCGTGACGGGAGATGTCTCCCGTGTGGTGTGTGCTATTCTGATTTATTTATAAAGATTAAGCCACCCAAGAGGTGGCACGGGCATGAATAGCCCGTAATGTGCTATTCTCAAGTCGCTTGCTTATGTACGGTGACGACACCTCACAGTAAGATATAGAAGGGTGGAAAACCGTTACCTGTAAATAGGGATAGGATTAATGCTTGTGTAATTAGTTATGCCATTATGATGATGAGATAATGGAGTATAAGGATTACTCGATCACTATATCACCTTCAACTGTTACTAGGGGAACTATTCCATGGTCCAGCGATTTTCTGAAAAGGAGTTTCACTGGCAAGCATAGTGAATTAAGAGCATAAGAATAAAGGTAACCGCAGAAGGCCTATTGGCCCATACGAGGCAGCTCCTATCTATAACCACCCAAACCCACTCATATACATGTCCAACCCACGCTTGAAACAATCGAGGGACCCCACCTCCACCACGTTACGCGGTAATTGGTTCCACAAATCAACAACCCTGTTGCCAAACCAGTATTTACCCAAGTCTTTCCTAAATCTAAACTTATCCAATTTATACCCATTGTTTTGTGTTCTGTCATGTGTTGATACTTTTAATACCCTACTAATATCCCCTTTGCTATGTCCATTCATCCACTTGTAAACCTCTATCATATCACCCCTAACTCTTCGCTTTTCCAGTGAATGCAATTTAAGCTTTGTTAATCTTTCTTCATATAAAAGATTTCTATTTTGGGGAATTAACTTAGTCACCCTACTCTAGACACGTTCAAGTGAATTTATATTCATTCTATAATATGGCGACCAAAACTGAACTGCATAATGTAAATGGGGCCTAACCAGAGCAAGATATAGCTGAAGAACCACACCAGGTGTCTTGTTACTAACACTTCGATTAATAAATCCCAGTGTCCTATTTGCCTTATTACGAACATTCATGCATTGATCCTTTTGTTTTAAATTCTTACTAATCATAACTCCCAGATCCCTTTCACAATCCGACTTCGCAATCTCAACACCATCTAGCTCGTATCTTGTAACTATCATCATTACCTAGTCTCAAAACTTTACATTTATCAGCATTAAACTGCATCTGTCAATCTTTTGACCATTTCAAAACCCTATTTAGATCAACTTGAAGTGATAGTGAGTCTTCTTCCGTGTTAATTTCCCTACCTATTTTTGTATCATCTGCAAATTTGCAAATGTTGCTACTCAACATAAGAACACAAGAACACAAGAACAAAGGCAACTGCAGAAGGCCCACCGGCCCATACGAGGCAGCTCCTACCTACAACCACCCAATTAATTTGCCAGTTCCTTTACGACTTGGGACTTAAATCCATTTACACTTTGGGCTTCTGAGTCTTTTAGTTTGTCAATGCTCTTCCTGATTGTGTCGAGTGTAATTGGTATTTCTCTTAATTCATTCTCCTTACCTCCGACAAACATTTGTGTTGGTGATGGGATGTCATTCAAGCTTTCTAGTGTGAACACTGATGTTAGGTATTCATTGAGAGTGTTTGCCGCCCTTTTATCATACAACTTAAAATTGTTAGTCTCATCTTTTATGGGTCCTACGGAGTCAGTTCTTTGTTTGGGTTTTACTTCGTATATACTTGCCCGAAACGCTATGCGTATTAGTGGCTTTAGGTATTGTATTTTAAATTTTAAAATTTTGCCCCGAGGTGCGAGTTTATTGGGAGTACTTAGCTGTATCATTATCAAGGTAATTAACTATAGTTTGCTGTCCTCCGTCCTTTAACAAATCCATTGACCCCTCCCCTAACCTGCCTATTTTGTGCAATAGTCGGTTTAGGATGATCCTTTCAAGCATCTTCTAAGTGCATTACATGAGACTGATAGGTCTATAATTGCCAGGGTCATTGGGTTTCGGTATTGGGACCATTATTGCATGTTTCCATTGTGTGGGCAACACTCCACATAGGAATGACTTGTTAAACAGGTGGAGTAGTGGATTGCCAGACACTTCACACAGTGCATTGAGTATGTCGTAGGTGACGCCATCTTCACCAGGTGCTGTACTTTTACCCTTTTCATAGCCCCCTTTACTTCCTTGGCTGTAATTGGTTCCCCATACTCGTCATCACTAGATTGTGCTCTTGTTATCCTAATCCTTTTGTCATTTTGTCGGAGGAGCTGTTCCCTGCTTACTTCTGCAGGGAGGGAGGAGGATGATGCTGCATCACTCCACTTGTGAATTAGTTCTTCAGCCTTACCCTGGGGGTCGTTGTGAGCCGCAGGCCGGGCTCTGCTCCCCTTAGCTACCTTAATTTTTGCCCACACTTGTCTTGCAGACGTTTCTCTTCCAATAGAGCTAGTGAACTCTAGTCATTGTCTTTCCCTTTGTAACTCATCTGCAATGTATGTACCTTTACCTGACTAAAAAATCTAATCTAAATCTATATCTAATCTATATGCTTAGATATATGCAAATGAGAGAGTAATAGAGCGAAACCTTTAAAATACTGAACAATTTGGAGGATATTGATTCATACAATTTCTTCAAAAGGTCAGATGTAACACGAACAAGGAGCAAAGGTTTCAAGCTCAACAAGCCACAGTGTAGGAGTGACAACAAATGCTTTTTAACCCATACGATTATGATCATGGCAATAAGGTTTCTAAAACAGTAGGCATTCTTCCAAAGCCAGACACTACTATGTTCCTCGCCCTAACCTAGTCACTCAGTATTATTCACTCATTTATCTATGTCTTGTCTATTTATGTCTTAAAGGTTACAAGACGTACATTAGTCAATACAATTGGTGCTTAAAATGTTAAGGATCTCTTGTGAAACACGGGTATTAATAAACAAATTTATTATGTAAAATAAATAAAAAAGGCCCAAGGGCCATGAAGTAACAAGAATGCAAGGCCGGCACAAGCTGGCGTAAGTAGAGAAGACGGAAGATTCTTCATATTAAAAGACCCTGCTTCTCCAAGATGGCAGTCACACCCTGCTTGCCCTGGACAATCACCATATGGAGAAGGACTGTTTACTGTGAAGGGAAGTCCACAAATGCAATGCCAGCATGATTCAGTCTTGAAGGGTAAACGATGATGGCACCCTCACAGTAACACAAAAGCCGAGCAAGCCCAGTGAGGAAGACCTGTTGATGGGAAGGAGGAGAATCATTAGTCACAACAAAATCCACATAGAAACAAAGGAGAGAAAAAAAATAAAGTGGATGTCTTCTTTTTGTATAGACATAATAAATATTGCCATTTGGCTATGTATTTATATGATATATAATAGAATACAGCATAAAACAAAATAAGAGAGGTGATAGGAGAAGAAAAGATTAGTGTTCAGTGAGAATCCACAAGGTCTTCTCTGAATACTCTTTATTTTCTTCAAGGCTGTGAGTCCCTACAATTGCACCAGAGGTGGTACACACCCCTATTATTATTTAAACAGGTGAGTACACACACGGTGTTAGCAAACTTAGCCTCCAAACACACACACAAACATGGTATCAGCAAACTTAGCCACCAAACACACACACACACACACACACACACACACACACACATGGTATCAGCAAACTTAGCCTCCAAACACACACACACACACATGGTATCAGCAAGCTTAGCCTCCAAACACACACACACACATGGTATCAGCAAGCTTAGCCTCCAAACACAGATACACACGGTATCAGCAAGCTTAGCCTCCAAACACACACACACACACACACGGTATCAGCAAGCTTAGCCTCCAAACACACACACACATGGTATCAGCAAGCTTAGCCTCCAAACACACACACACACACACACATGGTATCAGCAAGCTTAGCCTCCAAACACACACACACACACACACATGGTATCAGCAAGCTTAGCCTCCAAACACACACACACAGAAAATGGGGACATTGAAACAGTTGATAAACTTGATTTCAAGAGAGAGAGGTCACTATGGGGAACTTCAAATTTTTTTTAATAAGTAATTAGGCAGACTTGTTGCTAGACAGGGAAGTAAATTAAATGTATGCCAAATTTTGCAAAATATACAATGAAGGCACACAAACATTCATACCAAAACAGAGATGCAGGGCCAGAAAACAGGATTGGTTCAACAGAAATTGAGAGAGGGCCACAGACCAAAAGACACAAAAATGGAATGAAAGACATTGAAAAACTACAAGCAGATGTCAACAAAGTTTTCGATTGGGCAGCAGAAAATAACATGATGTTTAACAGTGATAAATTTCAGGTATGGCAAAAATGAGGATCTGAAACATAATACAGGGTACAAAACACAATCGAATCTTCCCATAGTAGAAAAACAGAATGTCAAGGATTTGGGAATAATGATGTCCGACGATCTAATGTTTAGGGAGCATAACCAAGCAAATATTGCGTCGGCCAGAAAAATGATCGGATGGATTATGAGAACTTTCAAATCCAGGGATCCCATCACAATGGTTGTACTCTTCAAGTCACTTATGTTGTCCCGTCTCGAGTACTGCTCAGTATTCACTTTCCCCTTCAGAGAACGGTTGCACGGTTGTTCCTGCCGGAACAACCGTGAACATCTTCAGGAGAAAACTGGACTGTTTTCTAAGAGAAGTTCCGGATCAGCCGGGATGTTGTGGGTATGTGGCCCTGCGGGCCGCTCCAAGCAACAGCCTGGTGGACCAAACTCTCACAAGTCGAGCCTGGCCTCGGGCCGGGCTTGGGGAGTAGAAGAGCAGAACCCCATCAAGCAGGTATCAAAATAGAAAGAAGCCAAACCCCCAATCATACCAGCGATTCAAAGATGCGAGAAACAACTATACAGCAGTAAGGGAAGAGGCAGAAAGAAATTTTTAAAAAGGGATAATGGATAAATGTAAAACAGAACTGGGCCTATTCTACAAATTCATAAACAACAAATTGCAGGTAAAGGATAATATCCAGAGGTTGAAAATAGGAAACAGATTCACAGAAAATGATAATGCAATGTGTGAAACATTAAACCAAAAGTTCCAAAGTGTGTTTATACAAAATGAAATCTTAAGAGAACCAGACACAATAAGAATTTCTGAGAACATCATAGAGCGTATAGAGGTGTCTAGAGATGAATTGGAAAATATGCTAAAGGAGCTAAGTAAGAACAAAGCAGTTGGTCCAGATGGAGTTTCACCATGGGTTCTGAGAGAATGTGCATCTGAGCTCAGCCTTTCACTTCACCTGATCTTTCAGGCATCCCTGTGTATAGGAGTCATAGCAAACATGTGGAAAAAGGCTAACATAGTTCCAATCTACAAAAGTGGCAACAGGGAAGACCCCACCTCTCTCAGTTATAGACCTGAATCATTGACAAGTGTAACAGTGAAAGGATTGAAAACAAAAAAAAAATAATAAAAACTAAATGGGTAGAACACCTGGAGAGAAATTATATAATATCACACAGACAGTATTGTTTTCGATCTGGAAGATCCTGTGTATCGAATTTACTCAGTTTCTATGATTGAGCCACAGAGATTTTAAAGGAAAAAGGTAGTTGGGTTGACTGCATCTATCTAGACATAAAAAAGGCTTTCGACAGTTCCACATAAGAGGTTGTTCTGGAAACTAGAAAATTTTGGATGGGTGACAGGTAAGCTTCTAACATGGATGAAAAATTTTCTGACTGATAGAAAAATGAGGGCAGTAATCAGAGGCAATCGGACTGGAGAAGTGTCACAAGTGGAGTACCACAGTACATGCACCAGAAATGTTCATTGTCTACATAAATGATCTACCAGTAGGAATACAGAATTATATAAACATGTTTGCTGATGATGCTAAGATAATGGGATGGATAAGAAATTTAGATGATTGTCATGCCCTTCAAGAAGACCTGGACAAAATAAGTATATGGAGCACCACTTGGCAAATGAAATTTAATGTGAATAAATGCCATGTTATGGAATGTGGAATAGAACATAGATCCCACACAACCTACAAATTATGTGAGAAATCTTTATATAATTCTGATAAAAGAAAGAGGTCTAGGGTTGATTCTAGATAGAAAACTATCACTTGAGGCCCACATAAAGAACGTTGTGTGAGGAGCCTATGCCACGCTTTCTAACTTCAGAATTTTGTTTAAATACATGGATGGCGAAATACTAAAGAAATTGTTCAAGAGTTTTGTTCGGCCAAGGCTAGAATATGCAGCGGTTGTGTGGTGCCCATATGTTAAGAAGCACATCAACAAACTGGAAAAGGTGCAAAGACATGCTACTAAGTGGCTCCCAGAACTAAAGGGCAAGAGCTATGTGGAGAGGTCAGAGGCATTAAATATGCCAAAACTAGAAGACAACAAAAAGAGGTGATAAAATCACTATGTACAAAATAGTAACAGGAATTGATAAAATCGATAGGGAAGATTTCCCGAGACCTGGAACTTCAAGAACAAAAGGTCATAGATTTAAACTAACTAAACAAAGATGCCAAAGAAATATAAAAAAATTCCTATCGCATACAGAGTGGTACACGGTTGGAACAAGTTAAGTGAGAAGGTGGTGGCGGCCAAGACCGTCAGTAGTTTCAAAGCATTATGTGACAAAGAGTGCTGGGTAGACGGGACACCACGAGCGTAGCTCTAATCCTGTAACTACACTTAGGTAACTACATTTGGTGTCAGCAAGCTTACCGTCGAAACACACACAAACAGCCTGCCTATTATTCAAGGCCTTCTCTGAGTACTCTCTATTTTCTTCTCTGAGGCTATGGGTCCCTAATCTTGCACCAGAGGTGGTACAACTTTTAAGTTTTTAACTACTGCACTGAGCACCTGATTTTGGCAAAGACTTCTTAGTGCAATTGTCAAGGTCATAGTTCTGGTATTTTTTTGTTTATAAATATTCAGGTATAGTTAATGTCAAAATGTTTCAAAACTCAACAATTTATATTTCAAAACAAAAAAAGTAATGAAAACATTACAAAACATTAAAATATAGCCTAATTAATTAATTAATAAAATAGCACAACTCTCAGAATGTCTAAAGGTGCTTTGAGCAATGAAGTAGTTAATTTTATATATATAATATTATATATATAATATATATTTACCTGTGACTACTGCTTAGCAAAAATTTGATCTCTGTGAAAATTGGTCTCGTCATTGCTAGGAGATATTTTAAGACCATGATTTGCTGTGGATGGCACTGTAGTCTTCAAGTCATCAATCTAAAAATAGAGGTAATCTTTTAAAATGTAAATTTTGTATAAAAAAAAATGTAAAAATAAATTGCAAGAATAATATGAAGTTATTATACAATTTTTGTTTAATTATTTAAATATTTGTGAGACATTATTAAGAAATGTATGAAGTACAGATTCTCTAAGACCTGATATGTATCTGCTTATGTTCCACCACATTACATTCAGGGCTGAAGAGAAAACACAGCCAGTAAGGTAATGATCACTTAGGATGGACTGGGATGCTACATGTAGGTTGTATATACATATATATATATATATATATATATATATATATATATATATATATATATATATATATATATATATGTCGTACCTAATAGCCAGAACGCACTTCTCTGCCTACTATGCAAGGCCCGATTTGCCTAATAAGCCAAGTTTTCATGAATTAATTGTTTTTCGACTACCTAACCTACCTAACCAAACGTAACCTAACTTTTTCAGCTACCTAACCTAACCTAACCTAAAAAGATAGGTTAGGTTAGTTAGGTTAGGTAGGGTTGGTTAGGTTTGGTCATATATCTACGTTAATTTTAACTCCAATAAAAAAATATTGACCTCATACATAATGAAATGGGTAGCTTTATCATCTCATAAGAAAAAAAATTGAGAAAATATAATAATTCAGGAAAACTTGGCTTATTAGGCAAATCAGGCCTTGCATAGTAGGCCGAGAAGTGCGTTCTGGCTACTAGGTACGACATATATATTATATATATTATATATATATATATATATATATATATATATATATATATATATATATATATATATATATATATATATATATATGGAACCCTCAACCCTATAAGTGGAGGATTCCTACAAACTCAGCCAGAGGTGGTACCCTCTATATATTAATAAAAAGGCAAGGCTATGCTAAATCTAGGCAGGGATTGGCTTGGCTAAGCTGGTCAGGGCTTGGCTAGGGTAGGAAGGACTTGTCATGTTTAAAAGCAAGGCAGGGTTAGGCTAGGCAAGACTAGGTAAGGGTATACTGGGATAGGCTTGGCTATGGTAGGCTAGGAAGAGGTAAACTAGGATAAGCAAGGCTGTGCAAGCACTATGCACAGCTAGAATGAACTATTCTAAGATGGTTTAAGCTGGGCTAGGTTAGGATAAGCTGAGTCATGCAGGGCCCCGATTGACCAGTGGAGTCTAATAGTCTAACCTTCTAGCTAGTTTGCTGACCTAAGAGTGTAAATGCCTAGCCCCTAACCTGAGATATATACAAGAGTTGTTACATTCTTGTACAGCCACTAGTACGAGTAGCGTTTCGGGCAGGTCCCTGGAATACGATCCCCGCCGCGAAGAATCGTTTTTTCATCCAAGTACACATTTTACTGTTGCGTTAAACAGAGGCTACAGTTAAGGAATTGCGCCCAGTAAATCCTCCCCGGCCAGGATACGAACCCATGACATAGCGCTCGCGGAACGCCAGGCGAGTGTCCTACCACTACACCACCTGCTGCAATATTATTATAAAAGAAATATTACTTATTATAATCGTAAATACTAAATACCTGTAGTGTTGATTTAGGGGCGACGACGATCGTGGGATCAGATGCGAGCCACAGGTGGCCTACACCATGCTTTCTAAGGCGTCCCTCTCATAACAAAAACAAATCCGTGCATTCATACACAAACAGAGATCCGTGGTTA
This sequence comes from Procambarus clarkii, assembly GCF_040958095.1. Taxonomy (NCBI): domain Eukaryota; kingdom Metazoa; phylum Arthropoda; class Malacostraca; order Decapoda; family Cambaridae; genus Procambarus; species Procambarus clarkii. The sequence goes on from NC_091194.1 coordinate 27,636,038, forward strand.
TGCGAATACTTGCAATTCTTTTACTTAAAATAATAACAATTAGATTAATAATAATTAACATAATTTTTACTCAAGATTCATAAAAATCATCAATACTATTTTAAAAGAAGATTTATAAGACACCTAAAAACAGATATACAGACTTTGTGTGATATTTATTTCAACATTATATATTAATAGAATGTTGTAACTATTATTTTTAAATATTAGGTAGTTTCCAGCTACGTATATCGCATATAAACGTTGCAAAAAGATTTTAGACTGAATTAACACATTACACATTTATGGAGTAATTAACAACAAAACAATCTTTATTTTCATTGCAGAACATATATCAGAGCATACTAGTGACTCATACATTTAAAATAGTGCGATTTTTAAACAATTCGGTTGTAAACCCGCAGAACGGCCTACCCGCCAAAGACGTAACATAAGAAATGGTATATAATTCATTATTTTAAATTACATATATAATCATTAATAATATTCGGCAGCTATCGAGGTTCTCCATAGATAAATTCCTGTACTCTAACAAGATGCTAATTGCTGTTTAGCTGTTTAAATTCTTGGAAAATTGTAATGACCAGCGACATAAAATATGACAATGAAATAATAGCAGGTAACTGTAGGTGAACGAAAAATTAAATTCCAAATTGATTAGATGTTTTTCTAAATATAAAGATCGACCTGAAGGAATTTTATGAATTATGGACTAATTAAACAAAAAAATAGGTAATTTTACTTGAAGAACAGATACCAGAGAATAGTTAGTGAGTACATTTATATTGTATAATGGGAGAAAGCCCCTGGTAGCCGCGAATTAAAATAACCACCTACATTAATTGATAACTAGGAAATAGTATCTGGAAACTTTATCTGAACGAAAACACAATACCAATTTGTTTAGATGTTTTTCTTAATATAAAGATCAACAGTAAGGAATCTTATTCATTATGGACAAATTAACAAAAAAAACGATAATTTTCATTGAGGACCATATATTAGAGCATACTTAGTCACTTATATATTAAAAGTATTGTGTATTTTGAACCATTGGGGTTGTAAACAAACAGAACGGCCTACCCGAAAAGTCGTAACATAAAATGTTGCATATGTTTGCTAATTTATTATTTGATAAATGATTATTATTAATTTACGACAACTATAGAGGTTTCCCATTAGTTAAATTACTGTAGTCTGACTAAATGCTACTACAAAACCTGTATAAATCCTGGGAAAGTCACAATGACCAGCGACATTAAAGCATAGAGGGTTAAATAGTAACAGGAAACTGTCGGCGAACGAAAAATTCATTTCCAAATTTATTAGATGTTTTCCTAAATATAAAGATCGATAGGCTGGAATTTTCTGGATTATGGCCTAATTAAGGCAAAAATATATATATTTTTACTTGAAGAACAAATATCAGAGCATAGTCAGTGAGTTATAGAATAATAAGAGTGTGGTATTTCATTGTATAACAAGAGATAGTCCATGGAAGCGAAAATAGACGTAGTTTTACACAAAATAACGTCCAAAAACAGCCGTAGAGTCAAATGGCAAATGTTGACGTTCTTTTTAAGAGGACAGGTTGCTTCGCCAGCTTCAGAGTCAAGGGTGCCGAGTCTGTCCTGTCTGTGGGTGCAGTTTATAGAATTCCTAACACTGATGTGTCCGAATTCAACTCAAACCTTAGAAACCTAATACTTGATAACAGACTGAACAAAAACCACCTAATTATTGCAGGGGACTTTAATATTGACCTCTGCGAGCCAGAACACCCTACTGCTTTTAGCTTCCTCAACTGTATGAACTCCTGCTTCCTCATACCCTTAATCACTAGACCTACTAGAATCACTGATAGCACTGCCACGACTCTAGATCACATCTGGACAAACATAACCTCACCGCTTACTTCAGGTATAATCACCGATAGCACTACAGACCATTACCCCACATTTCTCTTAACTAACATTAGCAAACCACCTCTTGAGTCAAGAGAGATACGTTTTAGACTACACAATGAAACTGCTATAGACAATTTTATAACTGCTACTGATAATGTCAACTGGGAGTCCGAGTTAGGTAACATAGAGGACATCAACCTAGCAGTTCAATCTTTTCTTCAAAAAACTCTTAGCCTTTATAATACCCACTGTCCTATGCTTACAAAACAAGTCACAACCAAAAGGCTTAACAATCCCTGGCTTACAAAGGGAATACTTAAATCTATTAGTAAAAAACATGACCTTGAGAAGAAGTATAGGTTAGGAATTGTCTCCAAAGAATTCTCAAAGAATTACTCATTATTGCTATCTAAGATAATTAGACGAGCCAAAACTAAATACTACGAAGATAAATTTACCCAAATAAAGAGCAACATTAAACAAACTTGAAGAACAATTTCACAAATATTGGGATCAAAGAAGTCTATAAATAACAAACCGACTCTCCTGTCTAATAACGATGGTCAGCTTTCAGCCTCTGATTCTGCTATTGAGTTCAATAGGTTCTTCTCTTCCATTGGTTCATCCCTTGCTAGTGATATTCCATCTTCCAGTACTGACATTAAGGACAGGTAACTATCCACAGTCTCTGTACTTAAAGCCTATTAATTCCACTGACGTCAATGAGATAGTCCTTTCCCTTAAAACCAAGTCTGGTGCCCTTGAGGAGATACCAACTTTAATCTACAAAAAAGCCTCCAGATCTTTAGCCCCTGCTATTGCTTTGCTCTTCAACAAGTCACTTGAACTACAAACCTTTCCAGATATTCTAAAAAAAAAGCGAGAGTAACGCCTGTCCACAAATGTGGTGATCTCACAGATGTTAACAACTACAGACCTATATCAATCCTGCCAAAGTTGTCAAAAAATTTTGAAAAACTAATCTATAAGCAGCTTTACTCATATCTAGCCAAACTCAATATACTTAGCCCTTGCCAATATGGCTTCAGGCCCAAAAAAAGCACTAACGATGCACTTATTAGTATGCTTAACTCGATTCATACAGCTCTTGATCAAAATGAGTTCCCTGTTGGGTTATTTGTGGACCTGCATAAAGCTTTCGATACTGTCAACCACCAAAACCTTCTTCTTAAATTACATCATTATGGTGTCAGAGGACACTCCCTACAATACCTCAAATCCTACCTTACTGACAGGCTCCAATGTGTTTCTGTGAATAATACAATTTCTCCCACACTACCCATCAACATTGGTGTTCCCCAGGGCAGCATACTTGGCCCTCTCCTCTTTCTCATCTACATTAATGACCTTCCAAATGCCTCCCAACACCTCAAACCAATTCTATTTGCTGATGACACAACCTTCATTTACTCCAGTCCTGATCCCCTTGCTCTAAATTCCACAGTAAATACTGAGCTTAATAAAGTCCATCTGTGGCTAACTGCCAACAAACTCACCCTTAACATTGACAAAACTTTCTATATTCTGTTTGGCAATAAATCCTCTAATCAAATAAATCTCAAAATAAACAATACCCAAATTTGTAACAAATTAGATGGCAAATTCCTTGGCATTCTCATTGACCACAAGCTGAATTTCCAGGGACACATTCTAAACATATCAAAAAAAGTTTCATAAACTGTGGGCATTCTTTCTAAGATCAGATATTATGTACCACGCCCTGCCCTGGTGACTCTCTATTACTCCCTTATCTATCCATACTCAACTATGGTATTTGTGCTTGGGGCTCTACTACCCAAAATCACTTACGTCCTCTAATTACTCAACACAAAGCTGCTATTAGGACAATATCCAATTCTGGCCCAAGACATCACTCTGTACCCCTACTCAAATTTCTGAATATGTTAGACATTAAGTCACTGCACATTCTCTCATGTGTATTATACATATATAAAACGCTAAACTATAATGCCAATCCTGATCTCAAAAGCTTCATAGAAGGTTGTAACAGAACCCATGAGCACCACACCAGAAATAAATACAGTTTTGATATTCCTAGAGTACGACTTAATCAAACCAGAAATGCTCTACAAATCAAGGGGCCCAGAATGTGGAATGACCTTCCCAACCATGTTAAAGACTGTACCTCTCTCAACCAGTTTAAGTTAAAAACGAAGCTATACCTAATAAATTCCATGTAACCCACCTTACCCCTCTGTTGTCAACCCATGTATGTTTTTTGTTTTTTTGTTTTTCAAATCAACGCTGTTTGAATGTAATTTTCGGTAATAATTTGTAATTGTATTTGTGCTGCTTTTTCAACAATGTTCCCCCCTCTTTTACCTCTATTTTTTATATGTACTCATCACATCTTTTCTTTTTACCCATTAGTTTTAAGCTTTAGTCATTAATGTTTTTCCTGCCCGAAACGCTTTGCGTAATAGTGGCTTTAGGCATTGTATGTACTAGCTCTATCTATAAAGCCAACAAACTTTGTAAAATCTCTTTATGTATGTACCTTACCTAAATAAAAATTATTATTATTATTATTATTATAATCTTTCAAAGCACTGCATCACAACAGTGTCGTCGCTGCTGAAATCACGGCTAACGCTTGGCCCAGTTCCCACACTCGTGCGGAACATAATTAGACATTGATAGGCATATGTCTGGGTGGGGAATTTTATTGCGAGTTCAGTGATATGAAAATAAGCACTGTAGGATGACTGTGAGGTTGGCAACAAACGAAAGAGTATGAACATTTACTTCCTGTTTGGGGTGTCACGGTGAGTCATCTTCGTGTTTATTTACTTCGTGGTGGGATAGCAACTGTTTTGGTGACATTTTATGCATATGATCTTGTAGAGAATTTTATTGCCAACGCATTGATGCCAAAATGAAAAACGTAGCTCGAGAATTGATGTTAGGAGCGTGAAAAGATTATACACTTTTTTGTGTTTACGCTTGAGCGCCCAGAACGCCGCGCGCACAAGGCGCTTTTTTTTTCACGAGTGCCACGCGCACTAAAGTGTTTATTAATTAATTACTGGACATCAACTCATCACTGCATCAGCATGATCACCTCAAGTTTAAATGATAAGTTATCTACTCTTGAATAAAATCAAAATATTGTTTAAGTTTCTGTTTGCAGTTCTGAGCAGCGACTCTTGATGGTCTTGTGCTCGGTTGAGTAGAATCATTGTTCTCTTTAACTTGGGTTACAGGTATATCTGTAGAACACTCGTGTTCTGTTAACTCTAAAGGTACTAATTTCTCTAGTGTTTTCAAGGTAGTAGTGCCTCGACACTGAACTTTAACTATTCGTAAAATACCATGGCGATCAGGATAGATGTCAACAATTTTACCTATAGGCCAATCTGACCTGGGTCCATCACTGTCTACTAGGACAAGATCACCTGGCTTAAGTTGAACTTTATTGTATGGGCTTGCAGCTCCATAATGATATTCTCTTAAAGCAGTTAAATATTCACGTGTCCAGACCTCATTCCATTTCTCTATTACTCTTGAAAGGTGTCTATAACTCTCCACCAAGTCACTTGCTTTGACACACGAAGGGTCAGCTGGATCCTCGTCTCCTAGAGATATTAGAGGGCTCAGAAGACCACCATGAATCAAATGAGAGGGACTTAGGGGTTCTCTTTGGGAGAAATCTTCTGTTAAGTAGGTTAGAGGTCTGTTGTTGACTCATGCTTCAATTTCCACGACAAGGGTCTGTAACTCGGTGAGATTAGTTTTCTGCCTGTATAAGGTTTTTCTTAGGCATTTCTTAACAGTTGCCACCATTCTTTCGTAAAAACCGCCGTGCCATGGTGCTCTTGGAGGAATAAATTTCCAATAGCATTGTCTCTGTTTGAGCACAGAGTGTACTTCTGGATGGTTCCATATTTCTTGTAAGCAAGCTTCTCCTGCCACGAAGTTAGATCCATTATCTGAGATCATTAATTTTGGGCAAGATCTTCGTGCAGCAAATCTGCGAAAGGCTTGCAGAAAGGCTTCTGCACTCATGTCAGAAGTGACTTCTAAAAGTACTCCACGTGTGGTAGCACATGTGAAAAGGCAAATGTAGGCTTTCACTGGAATCTTGTCCGGTGTGCCTGTTAAAATTAGTGTTCCTGTATAGTCGACACCTGTGGTTTCAAAGGGACGAAGGTGGACGACTCGCTCCTTAGGTAGGGGCGGTGGACCTGGATAAGGACACACTCGAGCATCATATCTCTTGCAGATTACACAAGACTTGATTAAAGATTTGACAGTTTGGCGACCTTGGGGAAGCCAAAAACGTTGTCTAATTTCAGTAAGAGTATCTAATACTCCACCATGCAATGTATTATGCTCATGGTAATGTAAAACTATGAGTTTAGTAATGATGTGGTGACGTGGAAGAAGTATAGGATTCTTCGTATCTAAATTTATTTCTGCGTGAAGCAGACGTCTGCCACATCTCAAAATGTTATAATTGTCTGAGTCAAGCCAGATACCCAGAGACTTAATCAACCTTTCTGGGAGATGTTCATATTCCTTCCCATAAGTCTCTTGTTGAACTTGTTTGACCCAATATTTGATGGAACTAGGAAATCGATACTTGATCTTCATCTTGTTGATGAAATCAAATACCATTTCGGAAACTCTTAGTAATTTTCTTAAATTAGAATAGCGATGAGGATTGATAGCTAAAGTTCGAGGGGGTTCTATATCAACAACAGGGGTAGTGACATTGGTCACAATGCCTTGTGGCTTCTGTTGAGGCCACTGACCACTAACTAGCCATTGGGGTCCATTAAACCACATCTCGATTTTAACTAATTGCTTTAAAGTCAAACCTCTGGATAAATAGTCAGCTGGATTGTCCTAGGTTGGGACATGTCTTAATTTATAACCAGCAGACAATTCTCGAATTTCCCTTACTCTATTGCTGACATAGGAAGTTTTGTTGTTGTCGTTTTTTACCCACTATAATACTGCCTCATTGTCTGACCACACTACTATTTCATTAAGGTGAACATTACTGAGGGTTTTGATCAGGCAATGAGCCAGTCTTACACCTACTAATAAGGCAGTTAATTCCATTTGGGGTAGTGACCTCCTTTTAATCGGGGCTACCCTTGCCTTAGATGTAAGCAAAAATGATTGTTGAGAATTAACTAGATAGGCTACTGAGCCATACGCTTTGCCTGAAGCATCGCAGAATACATGTAAATTTGTGGGTAAATTTAGTCCTAAGGTATTTCGAGGAAACTGTAGAATACTAAGTTGGTTGAAATCAGGAATCAACTGCTGCCATTTTTCTTGGAGATCCTGCGGCAACGTTTCATCCCACCTCAAATTCCTTTGCCAGCACGCCTGCATAAGGAGTTTACCCTTAATTAGAATAGGACTGAGTAGGCCTAAAGGGTCAAATAGCTTGCTGACATGGGAAAGTAGTTTTCTCATGGTTAGAGGTGAATGATTAAAATCCACTGACTTGATATTCAATTTGTCTGTGGAAGTATTCCACTCCATACCTAAGACTTTCAATTTGTGAGGTACCTTATAATCATGGAATTCTTCCTTGATTATTTGGTTGAGTTGTTTATTATTGGAGGCCCACGACTTGTTAGCTCCCAACAGTTCACGATTAGCCTCATGGTAGATTTCCACTAGTTTATTCTCATCATTAGTGGTTCCTTGAAAATTGTCAACGTATAAATTGTTGCTAATCTCAGTCTTGTAGGGGCTATTAGACTTCTTAAGATGTGTATCCAGAGTAGCCTGGAGTAAGAATGGGGAAGATGTCGCTCCGAACAGAACTGAGGCAAATCTATAAGTAATGATTTCACTGTTAGGATCCTGTGGATCTTTCACCCAGAGAAATTTAGTAAAATCACGATCCATCTCTTGTAAGCCTACTCTTAAAAAGGCCTTGCTAATGTCAGCCGTATAGGCAAAAACACCAGAGCGAAATCGTAATAAGACATCTTGTAGTCTTTGGGTTAAGCTAGGTCCAGTTTGTAGACAATCATTTAGTGACACGCTGCCTGCCTTTAATTTGGCACTACAATTAAATACAATCCTGATTGGTGTTGTAACTGAATCTTTCAGGACAGCATGATGTGGCAAATAATGGCCTGTCTTATGGTTGTCTTCTTCAACAACTTCTATAAATTTGTTAGCAAGTTGTTGCTGTATTAAAGCATGATACAGTTGCAATTTATCTGGTTGCTTGCATAGCCTTGCTAACTGAGAATTTAATTGGGTTGAGGCCATGAAATAATTTACTGGAAGTTGTGGATGGTTCAGCTTCCATTGGAGTCTCACCCAATATTGATTATCTTGGAAAATCACAGTATCAAGATATTGTTGATACGTCCAAGTGTCATCTGGACTGGGTTGATCAGGGACTATGCCTAAGGTGTCCAAATCCCATAATTTGTGAACAGGGGGATTGGACTCATCATCCTCGGTTTCGTCTCTGTCATATAGTGGTGACTGCTCTAGGCCTAGTCACGCCACTATTGAATTAGTTAGTTGATTACTAGTAGATTTAGAATGTTGTTGGATCAACACCGGTCCTATGAGTAGTTTACCCCCAGCTGACAGTAACAAGTTTACACCTCGTTGCCTGGTGCATCCAGTAATGAATCTATAATAAAAGTCAGCTCCAATAAGAATACCTACATCGTTGAGACAGGCTGTATTTATTTTATGATTCGCTAGCCTAATACCGCTGCGTTTAAGAAATTTGACTGTTTGAGCAAGACCTGTAACATGTAAATCTGAGGGAATCTTGTCAACGACTATGGCTTGAATTGGGCTGGTGCCGCCTCCTAAACGTACCAAGACTTTAACAGCCTGGTAGTCATGAGGTCCACTATTGGTTAGGAATCCAGATATATTCAAATTCACTCGAGCAATAGGCTTCAGTTTCAACTAATCAACTGGCTGTTGACAAATAAAGGTTTTCTGTGAACCTTGGTCAAAGAGACCACGAGTGGAGATTTTAGATCCCTTATTTATTAATTTTAATTGAGCTGTTGGTAACGTAGTTGTGTTATTCGATTCTGTTGCAAGTACACTTATGTCTTGATGCACCTTGCAAAACTGTACAGAAGTAGAATTGGTAGTCTTCTTATGAGGATTGGTTGATCTTGATTGATCACTACCACACAAGGAGTACTGGTGTCTACCCTTGCGGCACTTGTTGCACCTACGCAAGGAAACAGTACAGCTATTGGGGTCATGAGGACCCGTGCACCTTGTGCATCTGTGTAATTCTTGCAAACGATGAATTGGGGTGTTATGGTCTGGATAAGTATTACACTTATAAGTAAGATGTTCATTATTGCAGAACAAACACTTCTTCACTGTGGGAGAAGTCGTAGGAGTGGTACTCACTACAGGGTTTATAGGGTTCACTGTGTATGTACCTACATTTCCAGATTTCCATTTCGGAGATGATTTATTGAAATCTGGTTTTACTACAGTAGTTGCAGTACGTTGGGGTTTATGATGAGAGTTAGTAGAGAAGTTTGAAACACTCTTCCCATCTTGGTTGGCTCTTTGTCTTTCGACTAGGGTATGTAAACCTTCTGTAATTTCATTCATGGTCAGAGAGGTTTTATTGTATATAGTACACAATTTATCTAAAGTTTCTCTTGGTAATTTGCGCCTTACAACTACTTTAGTTATCCATTCAGCAGTCTGAATTTGGACTTTAAGGCTTAAGGCCTTGAGTAAAGATTCTAACTCTAGTCTAAAAGTTTGTAGAGAATCTGTAGAATTATTAGCAGATGGTAAATCCAGCAATTTTTGGACTAAGATAGAAATAGTCTTTTCCTTGTTATCGTAGTTGCTCTTAAGCAATTGAACAGCTAGGTCGTAACCATCACTGGTCAGTGTTATGTTAGATATTACCTTCAAGGCTTCATTTCGTAACAAGCCTTGCAAATAAATGAACTTGGTTGTTTGAGGGATGTTAGTTTTAGAGTCTACTGCATCCACGAATTTACTCCAGAAATCATCCCAACTCTCATTCTCGTTACCAGAGAATCTGGGTATATTGATCTGAGGTAATTTGACATCAGGATCTGGATGTGCAGTAGAGGCTGTTGTTAATTTGTTTTTAGCAATTTGCTTTTTAAAGGGTTGAAGTTTAACCTGTACATCATCTTCGTACTGGGCTAAATTATTGACAATATCCTCAAGTTCAGTTTCACCTATTGAAGTTTGGTAAAGTTCTATCAAGTACAGATCCATATGTTGTTTAATATTCTTGAATTTACCTTCAGCAATTTGAAGCAAATCCTCTAATTCAATGTAGTCAACAGGTGACTGTTGTGACAGATTTTGACACTTGGTAATCTGTCGGGTCAAATGACCTTTCAGACCGATAAGGGTCCTTTTCATTTTGTCAGCCGCTTCCATCTTACTGAGTAAGGGCTGGTCTGACAGTAAATAGTTGTTACTGATGTAACTGGGATATTGGCTCATTCAATGGAGCTCAATATCAATATAATAGCCTAATGTATTTGAATAGACTATACTACCTCGTTTAGAGGTTAATTTACCTACCTAACAATAGATAGCTAATATTTTGAGTAGTACTCGAATGCCACTATTGGATTTTCGTCCGGCTAGCTCTTCAATTATCACCATTCGATCCAACAGTGAACATTCGGCAGTACTCAAAAAAATAATACACGAATAATATGTTAAAAGCACAAAAAGGGTTTTGATGATCCCACCCTAAATCAGGGTCAGCACAATCTAAATAATATGTATGTACACCAGTACTGTCTAGTACAGTACTCACTAAATAATTCCTACCTAGGAATGACTAAATGGTTTAGGCTGCATTTGTACAAACATTAGTATAATTACAGTCTAAATATCCTACCTCGTCAAAGGTTGGCATATATGCAATGGTGCAGTAATATAGAAATATAGTGCTATGTTTTTGGGATTTTTTGTTTTGATATATATGTTTGTGCTTAGAAACACAATGAAAATTTATAAATATATAACACTAAGACTACTTTATACATAAAGTATTATAAGAAATGTTGATAATAATTAATGAGTTTTAGGCTGTAATAGTCTGCTGACAGCCGTAAATAAAAAATATACTGGTAAATAGCCTAATAATGTTAACACACTAGTTGGTGTTAGTAAATAAGCAATTATATGGTGTATGATAGCTTAATTCTCAGCTATCTAGGTTCGAAGGACCAAAATTTTGTGGGGGAAAACCTGACTCCAATAACTATTGTTTTGGGCTCTGAAAACTAATAAGTAAATATATACTTCGATAGCAATGAAGGACCACCACCTTTTGGGGAAAAGTGGAAACCAAGATAAAGCAATGGAAAAAAAACTGATCCCAAGAACTAGTGTCCTATGGATCTTAGTAAGACTGTAATTCTTATATAAATGGAGTCAAATTAACTTACACTAAATTGGGGGGTTACATGCTAAAAGATAAATACACCCCTAGCATTATTCTGGTGCTGGTTCTTCACCAGAGTAAATCAAATATGAAAGTAAACAAGGTTAAATATTGAATAGTAATTGGAGGTAAATACTCCTCAATATACTACTGAAATGTTGAACAGTATCAGTAAATCAATAGGTTAGTATAATTGATCTTTTTGAGAGATCATTACTATAACTACAGGTTATTGCTACAGATAAAAAAGGGACAGCTTAGCTGTAAATCTAGTGAGGTGTGTGTAATCAGTTGTTACGCTCCACCGACGACGTGTTGCATAGGGCAAATTGTTGCACGAAACGGTGGGGAAGCCTAGCACCTCGGTTGACGTCGCCTTGGTACTGAAAGGCAATTACATTGTAGAAATCTTCTACATAATAAGTAGCTACAAATAAATCCTAAATCATGAGGATAACAATGGAAATTATCAGTTAATATCTGAGCAATTTATGTTCAAGTACTGTAGTTCTCTTTGGAGAAAATACTGAAATTAATTATCTATTTAGATGGTAAATTTACTTAAGAGACACGTACGTGATTGTATTATTTTACATTCGGCCTAACGACTGCTAGTCTAAATGTTAACTGTGGCCACATGATAACAAACAGATAAACCTAGCTGCCGAGCCGCGTGTCCGTTGATGTGGAAACTTGAGCAATTCTTCGCCCTCCAGCTGCTGCTTGAAAGACGGTAACTCTGGAATTGCAGATATGATAGTCTGGGACAGGGCTATTGTGCCAAATAACGTGGCACCGCTCAACTGATCGTGGGAGCGAAATAAATGAGTAAAACGTAGCTCTGCTACACGCTGTCAATGGCGTCTGAGTCGTGTCAACTCGCGTGTCTAGTGACGCTCTCCCGTCTTCCTCCTCTTCCTCATTGCGCATGCGCGGCTCTTGATAGACATCTCGAGCGTAACTGTACATGTATATATTGCAATTGACTAAGAAAGGAAGAGGTAATGACGAGGATTAATATCACATTAAATTCTTCTGTGATAAAATAGAATTTCTCGTAACATAAATTGGTTTATGAAGGTTGTGTAGCTAATTGAGGAAATTAAAGTAAAATCATTTACATCAAAGTAATTTCCTCTAGAATGTTCAATATTAATTAAATAAGAGAGTTCCAGTAATTAGTAGTATACTACGAAATTAAACTTATTAGTAAGTTACTATTTTTAGTAAAGGAAATGATAAACTAGATTCTTGTTATAAATCCAACTAAATGTGGAGAGAATTCATGTTACTGCCTGTCGTTCCTCACGTCGTCACTCTGACTAGGAAGAATTTGGCAGTGAATAAATCATGATAATGATCAAATCTACAAGTTAGTAATTTTAGTAACTACTTTGGTTAATACAAAGGTTGTATAAAATACATAGATGTATAAAACTGTTGGTTATTTCCAACAGACACAACTGCTAGACTGAACACACGCATTGTTGTTGTTTTTGTCACTAAATACATGTTGAAACTGTTCAGCGCAGTTGCATCCACATAGTGAAAAACATTTTCTTTGTCCACTTGACACTTTTCCGCACACATTCCACTGCACCAATCATCATACCACATTTGTCAACCAAACGCTTATTTACATTATAGGTCAAGCCACAGTTTGATGTATACAATTTTCGTTTTGTTGTATGGCAATCTTGCCACTGTCAACCATGTCGCAAAAGAGACCAGTCGTCAGCATGTTCACTTCACGTGTGTTTTTCCATCTCACTGCTAAAATTCTGTCGATTTTTCTTACCCTAATTCACCTACTGCAACAGTTTGATCAAACACAGACATTTCTCGCCTTCGTGACTTGACTGTGCCACAAAATCCAGTATTAGGATCTAGTAGGAACCTTGTCAGCAAGGGACTGGAATAAAAATTTTCTGCATATATAATGTGCCTCTTGTTCAGTTGTGGAGCCATCAGCGTCTTTACCACACTGCCTGGAAATCCCAAGTGGAGCGTTACTGGGAATGTCTACATCTGTGCCAGCATAAAGTATCATATCTGTCACCATGCCTGTTTCACACTCACCCACAACAAAGAAAATGAGTTCAAATCGGTGATGTTTAGAGGGAATATACTGCCTGAAGGCCAGACGGCCCTTGAAGAGTACAGGCTATTCGTCAATCATTACCTGCTGCCCTGGTACACAGAAATCTTTGTACTTTCCCTTCAAATCACTGAACACGTGTCTCACTATCCGCAGTCTACAGTTTGCAATATCATTATTACTATTTTCAAAATGCAGACACTTCAGAATTAGCAGAATCCTGCCACGTGACATATACCTGCCGAGAACTGAGGATGGAACAAGACTGTCTTTGTTCCAATAATTCTGTATGACATGTTTTCCTAATGTTTCATCATATGTATAGTGCAAGAAAAACATACAATTATGCTACAGTTGAATCTTTCCAACGCTGCATACTGAGAATGAGCTGACATTCTCTCCTTTAGAGTGAGTTTTGCCGCGTATCTATTCCTATCCAGAATTATGTGTGTCACTAACATCCCATCCAAATTTGCTGTAAAATAGTTAATTTTGGACATATCTTCACCAGTTTAGGGAAAAGGTCAGTAACACCTACATCTGTAGCATCAAATGTTGGTATTTGTGGAACAAAATTGGTACTATCATTCCACTGGCGTACAATTGTGCTGCTTGAGGCGTTGACTCCACCATCACCACGAGGGGCATGAATCCTTCCTCCAACAGTACTACGTTTGCTTGGAGATGAAGCTCTTCTAACCTGCACAAGGCGAGCACCTACTGTTGAGGTAGAGGCTAATCTTCCCTCACTTTCTTTATGCAACATTGCACGGCGTCGTTTGGCAGGGTGTGGTGCTGAGACAGCACTCCTCTGCCCAGTAACACCACGAAACCTACTACCACTAGGCACAACACAGCTACAAGTGTCTGAGTCCTGGCCACTAAATCCAGGAAATGAGTCATCTTCACTATGTCCATGGGGAAGAGGAACAGCAGGCGGCACAGCTGCTGTAATGGTACGCTGTGTCACTGGTGGAGTAGACTGTGGACACCATAGTAGTGGTGGTGGTGGTGAAGGCCTTGGCTTGGAGACCCTCACTGAGTTATCAATTTCACTCTTTCTCACTTATATCAGATTTTTGGTATATTTATCACTAACAGAAGCCTGGGATACAGGAACGGCAGGTGGCACAGGTACAGTAATGGTATTCTGTAGTAGTGGTGGAGTAGCCTGGGGGCAGTAGTGATGTAGTAGGCCTAGCCTTTAAAACCTTTACTGGTTCATCATTTTTACTCTCCGTATCAGTGATATCTGATCTTTGTACTTATCTGTAAATGTTATTTGGTCTAAGAGGTTTAGATATGTTTACTGCATAGCGTTTAGTAGATTCAGCTACAACAAAGTTAAAGGAGCAGACAAGAACATTTGACAACGTTCACAGCATGACACTGGAATTTGTAAGTAAATATAATGACAAGATTTCACAGTTGAATATGGATGAAAATCAAACATTGGAAAATGACTCTCTGGAAACAGCATTGCCAGTTACAGGCAAAAGAAGAAGAAAAATGACTGATGACCTAATAGATGAAGGAAACTCCTCAGATTCTCTTTCTGATTTTTGAGTATATGTGTTTAACCTAATAACGGACTGCATTGTCCAGTCACTATATTCACGCCTCATACAACACAAAAAGTCGTATAAAGATTTATTCTACTTGGACCAGCAAAGTTTAAACTATTGCAGAGGAGGGAAATGAAGATGAAGATTTGGAAGGTATTATTTAGCTGTCTTCACAAATCTGCAAAAGTCAAGTAATATTGAAACTGTTTTCTTTTGCTACAACCTTTGATGTATTAAAGCTATATCTTAATGATGGTGAGAATATGGACTCCAGTTGCAACAAGTGTCACATTTGTACCAGCTGCCCATCGTGTGCACTAATATTTCTGACATCTATTAGACTTCATGGCAAGGCATATGATAACCTTTATCAACTTTATAAAGTCATCTGCACACTATCAGTTACTCAAGTCCAATGGGAAAGGACATTTTCACAGCTAAAGATCATGAAGACAAGACTAAGAAATTCACTGTCTGAGGCGAATTTGGAATCTTACATGTTGCTATAAATTGAAAAGGAAATGTTACACGTATTGGATGCAGAAGTAATTATTGACAGAGTCACACAACCATCTAGTGAATTCAAACGACTGCTAATAATATACTGCAGTAGCTTCCATGAAATATGCTTTTGAACTACCAGTTAATGTGTAAAATGTTTAGTACAAGCAAACTTGTTTAAGTTATCCACCATTTATTTATATATAAAAAAAAACTGGAAAGTTCAGTTATAACAATCTGTATTTACATTTAGTATCTACTGTATACTGCCAGTTATAAATACAATATATATATATATATATATATATATATATATATATATATATATATATATATATATATATATATATATATATATATATATTTATATATATATATATATATATATATATATATATATATATATATATATATATATATATATATATATATATATATATATATATATTATTAAATATAACCGAAAAAGTAAGATTAATAATTCTAACACGAATTTTCTCAATCTTTCGTACATTTCTTTTCACTGTTGGAGGTAATTCAAAAATCAATTCTCCAAAATTCATTTTTATTTCTAGTCTGACGCGACACGAGCGCGTTTCGTAAAACTTATTACATTTTCAAAGACTTTAGTTTACAAATACACAAAAAGTAAGATTAATAATTCTAACACGAATTTTCTCAATCTTTCGTACATTTCTTTTCACTGTTGGAGGTAATTCAAAAATCAATTCTCCAAAATTCATTTTTATTTCTAGTCTGACGCGACACGAGCGCGTTTCGTAAAACTTATTACATTTTCAAAGACTTTAGTTTACAAATACACAACTGAATAGAACTTACACATCTCCGATTTTTGTTTATATCTACATTTGAGTGAGGTGGATGGGGTGAGGTGGCATTAATAGGGTATTAATTTCATCAACACAAGACAGAACAAGAGGTGGCATTAATAGGGTATTAATTTCATCAACACAAGACAGAACACAAAACAATGGGTATTGAAATGGAAGTGATTGTAGAAAGCCTATTGGTCCATATTTCTTGATGCTTCTATATTGGAGCGGAGTCTTGAGGTGGGTAGAATATAGTTGTGCATTAATTGGCTGTTTATTGCTGGTGTTGACTTCTTAATGTGAAGTGCCTCGCAAACGTCAAGCCGCCTGCTATCGCTGTATCTATCGATGATTTCTGTGTTGTTTACTAGGATTTCTCTGGTGATGGTTTGGTTGTAGGAAGAGATTATATGTTCCTTAATGGAGCCCTGTTGTTTATGCATCGTTAAACGCCTAGAAAGAGATGTTGTTGTCGTGCCTATATACTGGGTTTTTTGGAGCTTACAGTCCCCAAGTGGGCATTTGAAGGCATAGACGACGTTGGTCTCTTTTAAAGCGTTCTGCTTTGTGTCTGGAGAGTTTCTCATGAGTAGGCTGGCCGTTTTTCTGGTTTTATAGTAAATCGTCAGTGGTATCCTCTGATTTTTGTCTGTAGGGATAACGTTTCTATTAACAATATCTTTCAGGACCCTTTCCTCTGTTTTATGAGCTGTGGAAAAAGTTCCTGTAAAATAGTCTAATAGGGGGTATAGGTGTTGTGTTAGTTGTCTCTTCAGAGGTTGCATGGCATTTCACTTTCCTTTTTATGATGTCTTCGACGAAACCATTGGAGAAGCCGTTGTTGACTAGGACCTGCCTCACCCTACAGAGTTCTTCGTCGACTTGCTTCCATTCTGAGCTGTGGCTTAGAGCACGGTCGACATATGCGTTAACAACACTCCTCTTGTACCTATTTGGGCAGTCGCTGTTGGCATTTAGGCTCATTTCTATGCTCGTTTCCTTAGTGTAGACTGCAGTGTGGAAACCTCCGCTCTTTTCCATGACTGTTAAATCTAGAAAGGGCAGCTTCCCATCCTTTTCCATCTCGTAAGTGAAACGCAGCACGGAACTCTGCTCAAATGCCTCCTTCAGCTCCTGCAGATGTCTGACATCAGGTACCTGTGTAAAAATGTCGTCAACATACCTGCAGTATATGGCCGGTTTCAAGTTCATGTCGACTAAGACTTTTTGCTCGATGGTACCCATGTAGAAGTTTGCAAACAGGACACCTAGGGGAGAACCCATGGCGACCCCATCTACTTGCTTATACATGTGCCCATCCGGGCTCAAGAAGGGTGCCTCTTTAGTACAAGCTTGGAGTAGTTTCCTTAGAATATTTTCGGGTATGTCAAGAGGAGTACAGGCTGGATCACGATACACTCTGTCGGCTATCATCCCGATTGTCTCGTCCACAGGTACGTTGGTAAACAGCGATTCTACGTCCAACGAGGCTCTTATCCCTGTGGCCCGTGTGCCCCGCAGTAAGTCAACAAATTCCTTTGGAGACTTCAGGCTGAAGGCGCAAGAAACATAAGGAGTCAGCAGGCCGTTGAGTCGCTTCGCCAGTCTGTACGTGGGTGTGGGTATCTGGCTAATGATTGGCCGAAGTGGGTTTCCAGGCTTGTGTGTCTTGACATTTCCATACGCATATCCAGGTTTATATTCCCCAATGATCTTTGGCAGGTGGAGTCCGGATTTCTTGGCGTTCACAGTTTCGATCAGTTTGTTGACCTTTGCTTTCAATTCGCCCGTAGTGACCTTCGTTACCCTTTGGAACTTAGTTTGGTCAGAGAGTATGAGGTTCATTTTCGCCAGATATTCGTCTTTTTTAAGAATGACATATATTGGCGACTTGTCACCTCTCCTGACAACTATCTCCTTGTTCTCACGAATGTTTTTAGCTGCCGCTTTGAGCTCGGGGGACAGTATGGTGCTTCTGTAATTGCCTCGATTCTTTCCTCCTTCTGCAATAAGTCTGCTTGTAAGGTATCTTTGGTAGTGACCTTCTTTTGTGTCTCGAGGTCGAATATGTCGTCCAACAGAATTTCCAACTCTACTTTCCGGGCCATCTTACTCGGCCTGGACATAACGTGACAGTTTATGCCCAGATTTAGGAGAGTGACTTGGTCCTCAGTGAGGTTAATTCCTGCAAGGTTCAGGAAGCCATCTCTTGGTCGTGGAATTGCCATAGGTCCTCCATATAATGTTGTAAGTTTCTTGATAATCCTTGTTTCAGTGCTGAGGTGATGTCGGTCTGTGAGGATGTCGAGGTGTTGTTCAATGCGGGTACGGATACTTTCGTCGATGTTGTTATTTCTCCACTCGTTTGTAGCATGAAGTAGTTGCGTTTTGTTGTCTTTGATTTCATTCTCTGCCTTGTATATCTGATCACGAATCAGATCCTGGCGATATTTTATCGTGAAGGCTTGATTCCTTGCTGCTGGGTCGTGCGCTTTAATATTAGTATATTTTGGTAGCAGTCTTTCCTGTAGACATATATTATTAAATATGACCGAAAAAGTAAGATTAATAATTCTAACACGAATTTTCTCAATCTTTCGTACATTTCTTTTCACTGTTGGAGGTAATTCAAAAATCAATTCTCCAAAATTCATTTTTATTTCTAGTCTGACGCGACACGAGCGCGTTTCGTAAAACTTATTACATTTTTAAAGACTTTAGTTTACAAATACACAACTGAATAGAACTTACACATCTCCGATTTTTGTTTATATCTACATTTGAGTGAGGTGGATGGGGTGAGGTGGCATTAATAGGGTATTAATTTCATCAACACAAGACAGAACAAGAGGTGGCATTAATAGGGTATTAATTTCATCAACACAAGACAGAACAAGAGGTGGCATTAATAGGGTATTAATTTCATCAACACAAGACAGAACACGAAACAATGGGTATTGAAATGGAAGTGATTGTAGAAAGCCTATTGGTCCATATTTCTTGATGCTTCTATATTGGAGCGGAGTCTTGAGGTGGGTAGAATATAGTTGAGCATTAATTGGCTGTTGATTGCTGGTGTTGACTTCTTAATGTGTAGTGCCTCGCAAACGTCAAGCCGCCTGCTATCGCTGTATCTATCGATGATTTCTGTGTTGTTTACTAGGACAACAACATCTCTTTCTAGGCGTTTAGCGATGCATAAACAACAGGGCTAATTAAGGAACATATAATCTCTTCCCACAACCAAACCATCGCCAGAGAAATCCTAGGAAACAACACAGAAATCATCGATAGATTCAGCGATAGCAGGCGGCTTGACGTTTGCGAGGCACTACACATTAAGAAGTCAACACCATCAATCAACAGCCAATTAATGCACAACTATATTCTACCCACCTCAAGACTCTGCTCCAATATAGAAGCATCAAGAAATATGGACCAATAGGCTTTCTACAATCACTTCCATTTCAATACCCATTGTTTCGTGTTCTGTCTTGTGTTGATGAAATTAATACCCTATTAATGCCACCTCTTGTTCTGTCTTGTGTTGATGAAATTAATACCCTATTAATGCCACCTCACCCCATCCACCTCACTCAAATGTAGATATAAACAAAAATCGGAGATGTGTAAGTTCTATTCAGTTGTGTATTTGTAAACTAAAGTCTTTGAAAATGTAATAAGTTTTACGAAACGCGCTCGTGTCGCGTCAGACTAGAAATAAAAAAGGAATTTTGGAGAATTGATTTTTTAATTACCTCCAACAGTGAAAAGAAATGTACGAAAGATTGAGAAAATTCGTGTTAGAATTATTAATCTTACTTTTTCGGTCATATTTAATAATATATGTCTACAGGAAAGACTGCTACCAAAATATACTAATATTAAAGCGCACGACCCAGCAGCAAGGAATCAAGCCTTCACGATAAAATATCGCCAGGATCTGATTCGTGATCAGATATACAAGGCAGAGAATGAAATCAAAGACAACAAAACGCAACTACTTCATGCTACAAACGAGTGGAGAAATAACATCGACGAAAGTATCCGTACCCGCATTGAACAACACCTCGACATCCTCACAGACCGACATCACCTCAGCACTGAAACAAGGATTATCAAGAAACTTACAACATTATATGGAGGAACTATGGCAATTCCACGACCAAGAGATGGCTTCCTGAACCTTTCAGGAATTAACCTCACTGAGGACCAAGTCACTCTCCTAAATCTGGGCATAAACTGTCATGTTATGTCCAGACCGAGTGAGATGGCCCGGAAAGTAGAGTTGGAAATTCTGTTGGACGACATATTAGACCTCGAGACACAAAAGAAGGTCACTACCAAAGATACCTTACAAGCAGAACTTATTGCAGAAGGAGGAAAGAATCGAGGCAATTACCGAAGCACCATACTGTCCCCCGAGCTCAAAGCGGCAGCTAAAAACCTTCGTGAGAACAAGGAGATAGTTGTCAGGAGAGGTGACAAGTCGCCAATATATGTCATTCTTAAAAAAGACGAATATCTGGCGAAAATGAACCTCATACTCTCTGACCAAACTAAGTTCCAAAGGGTAACGAAGGACACTACCGCCGAATTGAAAGCAAAGGTCAACAAACTGATCGAAACTGTGAACGCCAAGAAATCCGGACTCCACCTGCCAAAGATCATTGGGGAATATAAACCTGGATATGCGTATGGAAATGTCAAGACACACAAGCCTGGAAACCCACCTCGGCCAATCATTAGCCAGATACCCACTCCCACGTACAGACTGGCGAAGCAACTCAACGGCCTGCTGACTCCTTATGTTCCTTGCGCCTTCAGCCTAAAGTCTCCAAAGGAATTTGTTGACTTACTGCGGGGCACACGGGCCACAGGGATAAGAGCCTCGTTGGACGTAGAATCGCTGTTTACCAACGTACCTGTGGACGAGACAATCGGGATGATAGCCGACAGAGTGTATCGTGATCCAGCCTGTACTCCTCTTGACATACCCGAAAATATTCTAAGGAAACTACTCCAAGCTTGTACTAAAGAGGCACCCTTCTTGAGCCCGGATGGGCACATGTATAAGCAAGTAGATGGGGTCGCCATGGGTTCTCCCCTAGGTGTCCTGTTTGCAAACTTCTACATGGGTACCATCGAGCAAAAAGTCTTAGTCGACATGAACTTGAAACCGGCCATATACTGCAGGTATGTTGACGACATTTTTACACAGGTACCTGATGTCAGACATCTGCAGGAGCTGAAGGAGGCATTTGAGCAGAGTTCCGTGCTGCGTTTCACTTACGAGATGGAAAAGGATGGGAAGCTGCCCTTTCTAGATGTAACAGTCATGGAAAAGAGCGGAGGTTTCCACACTGCAGTCTACACTAAGGAAACGAGCATAGAAATGTGCCTAAATGCCAACAGCGACTGCCCAGACAGGTACAAGAGGAGTGTTGTTAACGCATATGTCGACCGTGCTCTAAGCCACAGCTCAGATTGGAAGCAAGTCGACGAAGAACGCTGTAGGGTGAGGCAGGTCCTAGTCAACAACGGCTTCTCCAATGCTTTCGTCGAAGACATCATAAGAAGGAAAGTGAAACGCCATGCAACCTCTGAAGAGACAACTAACACAACACCTATACCCCCTATTAAACTATTTTACAGGAACTTCTTTTCCACAGCTCATAAAACAGAGGAAAGGGTCCTGAAAGATATTGTTAATAGAAACGTTATCCCTACAGACAAAAATCAGAGGATACAACTGACGATTTACTATAAAACCAGAAAAACGGCCACCCTACTTATGAAAAACTCTCCAGACACAAAGCAGAACGCTTTAAAAGAGACCAACGTCGTCTATGCCTTCAAATGCCCACTAAGGGACTGTAAGCTCCAAAAAACCCAGTATATAGGCAAGACAACAACATCTCTTTCTAGGCGTTTAACGATGCATAAACAACAGGGCTCCATTAAGGAACATATAATCTCTTCCCACAACCAAACCATCGCCAGAGAAATCCTAGTAAACAACACAGAACTCCTTGATAGATACAGCGATAGCAGGCGGCTTGACGTTTGCGAGGCACTACACATTAAGAAGTCAACACCAGCAATCAACAGCCAATTAATGCACAACTATATTCTACCCACCTCAAGACTCTGCTCCAATATAGAAGCATCAAGAAATATGGACCAATAGGCTTTCTACAATCACTTCCATTTCAATACCCATTGTTTCGTGTTCTTTCTTGTGTTGATGAAATTAATACCCTATTAATGCCACCTCTTGTTCTGTCTTGTGTTGATGAAATTAATACCCTATTAATGCCACCTCACCCCATCCACCTCATTCAAATGTAGATATAAACAAAAATCGGAGATGTGTAAGTTCTATTCAGTTGTGTATTTGTAAACTAAAGTCTTTGAAAATGTAATAAGTTTTACGAAACGCGCTCATGTCGCGTCAGACTAGAAATAAAAATGAATTTTGGAGAATTGATTTTTGAATTACCTCCAACAGTGAAAAGAAATGTACGAAAGATTGAGAAAATTCGTGTTAGAATTATTAATCTTACTTTTTCGGTCATATTTAATAATATATGTCTACAGGAAAGACTGCTACCAAAATATACTAATATTAAAGCGCACGACCCAGCAGCAAGGAATCAAGCCTTCACGATAAAATATCGCCAGGATCTGATACGTGATCAGATATACAAGGCAGAGAATGAAATCAAAGACAACAAAACGCAACTACTTCATGCTACAAACGAGTGGAGAAATAACAACATCGACGAAAGTATCCGTACCCGCATTGAACAACACCTCGACATCCTCACAGACTGACATCACCTCAGCACTGAAACAAGGATTATCAAGAAACTTACAACATTATATGGAGGACCTATGGCAATTCCACGACCAAGAGATGGCTTCCTGAACCTTGCAGGAATTAACCTCACTGAGGACCAAGTCACTCTCCGAAATCTGGGCATAAACTGTCACGTTATGTCCAGACCGAGTGAGATGGCCCGGAAAGTAGAGTTGGAAATTCTGTTGGACGACATATTCGACCTCGAGACACAAAAGAAGGTCACTACCAAAGATACCTTACAAGCAGAACTTATTGCAGAAGGAGGAAAGAATCGAGGCAATTACAGAAGCACCATACTGTCCCCCGAGCTCAAAGCGGCAGCTAAAAACCTTCGTGAGAACAAGGAGATAGTTGTCAGGAGAGGTGACAAGTCGCCAATATATGTCATTCTTAAAAAAGACGAATATCTGGCGAAAATGAACCTCATACTCTCTGACCAAACTAAGTTCCAAAGGGTAACGAAGGACACTACCGCCGAATTTAAAGCAAAGGTCAACAAACTGATCGAAACTGTGAACGCCAAGAAATCCGGACTCCACCTGCCAAAGATCATTGGGGAATATAAACCTGGATATGCGTATGGAAATGTCAAGACACACAAGCCTGGAAACCCACTTCGGCCAATCATTAGCCAGATACCCACACCCACGTACAGACTGGCGAAGCGACTCAACGGCCTGCGGACTCCTTATGTTCCTTGCGCCTTCAGCCTGAAGTCTCCAAAGGAATTTGTTGACTTACTGCGGGGCACACGGGCCACAGGGATAAGAGCCTCGTTGGACGTAGAATCGCTGTTTACCAACGTACCTGTAGACGAGACAATCGGGATGATAGCCGACAGAGTGTATCGTGATCCAGCATGTACTCCTCTTGACATACCCGAAAATATTCTAAGGAAACTACTCCAAGCTTGTACTAAAGAGGCACCCTTCTTGAGCCCGGATGGGCACATGTATAAGCAAGTAGATGGGGTCGCCATGGGTTCTCCCCTAGGTGTCCTGTTTGCAAACTTCTACATGGGTACCATCGAGCAAAAAGTCTTAGTCGACATGAACTTGAAACCGGCCATATACTGCAGGTATGTTGACGACATTTTTACACAGGTACCTGATGTCAGACATCTGCAGGAGCTGAAGGAGGCATTTGAGCAGAGTTCCGTGCTGCGTTTCACTTACGAGATGGAAAAGGATGGGAAGCTGCCCTTTCTAGATGTAACAGTCATGGAAAAGAGCGGAGGTTTCCACACTGCAGTCTACACTAAGGAAACGAGCATAGAAATGTGCCTAAATGCCAACAGCGACTGCCCAGACAGGTACAAGAGGAGTGTTGTTAACGCATATGTCGACCGTGCTCTAAGCCACAGCTCAGATTGGAAGCAAGTCGACGAAGAACGCTGTAGGGTGAGGCAGGTCCTAGTCAACAACGGCTTCTCCAATGCTTTCGTCGAAGACATCATAAGAAGGAAAGTGAAACGCCATGCAACCTCTGAAGAGACAACTAACACAACACCTATACCCCCTATTAAACTATTTTACAGGAACTTCTTTTCCACAGCTCATAAAACAGAGGAAATGGTCCTGAAAGATATTGTTAATAGAAACGTTATCCCTACAGACAAAAATCAGAGGATACAACTGACGATTTACTATAAAACCAGAAAAACGGCCAGCCTACTCATGAGAAACTCTCCAGACACAAAGCAGAACGCTTTAAAAAAGACCAACGTCGTCTATGCCTTCAAATGCCTACGTGGGGACTGTAAGCTCCAAAAAAACCAGTATATAGGCAAGACAACAACATCTCTTTCTAGGCGTTTAACGATGCATAAACAACAGGGCTCCATTAAGGAACATATAATCTCTTCCCACAACCAAACCATCGCCAGAGAAATCCTAGTAAACAACACAGAAATCATCGATAGATACAGCGATAGCAGGCGGCTTGACGTTTGCGAGGCACTACACATTAAGAAGTCAACACCAGCAATCAACAGCCAATTAATGCACAACTATATTCTACCCACCTCAAGACTCCGCTCCAATATAGAAGCATCAAGAAATATGGACCAATAGGCTTTCTACAATCACTTCCATTTCAATACCCATTGTTTCGTGTTCTGTCTTGTGTTGATGAAATTAATACCCTATTAATGCCACCTCTTGTTCTGTCTTGTGTTCATGAAATTAATACCCTATTAATGCCACCTCACCCCATCCACCTCATTCAAATGTAGATATAAACAAAAATCGGAGATGTGTAAGTTCTATTCAGTTGTGTATTTGTAAACTAAAGTCTTTGAAAATGTAATAAGTTTTACGAAACGCGCTCGTGTCGCGTCAGACTAGAAATAAAAATGAATTTTGGAGAATTGATTTTTGAATTACCTCCAACAGTGAAAAGAAATGTACGAAAGATTGAGAAAATTCGTGTTAGAATTATTAATCTTACTTTTTCGGTCATATTTAATAATATATGTCTACAGGAAAGACTGCTACCAAAATATACTAATATTAAAGCGCACGACCCAGCAGCAAGGAATCAAGCCTTCACGATAAAATATCGCCAGGATCTGATTCGTGATCAGATATACAAGGCAGAGAATGAAATCAAAGACAACAAAACGCATCTACTTCATGCTACAAACGAGTGGAGAAATAACAACGACGAAAGTATCCGTACCCGCATTGAACAACACCTCGACATCCTCACAGACCGACATCACCTCAGCACTGAAACAAGGATTATCAAGAAACTTACAACATTATATGGAGGACCTAAGGCAATTCCACGACCAAGAGATGGCTTCCTGAACCTTGCAGGAATTAACCTCACTGAGGACCAAGTCACTCTCCTAAATCTGGGCATAAAATGTCACGTTATGTCCAGACCGAGTGAGATGGCCCGGAAAGTAGAGTTGGAAATTCTGTTGGACGACATATTCGACCTCGAGACACAAAAGAAGGTCACTACCAAAGATACCTTACAAGCAGAACTTATTGCAGAAGGAGGAAAGAATCGAGGCAATTACAGAATCACCATACTGTCCCCCGAGCTCAAAGCGGCAGCTAAAAACCTTCGTGAGAACAAGGAGATAGTTGTCAGGAGAGGTGACAAGTCGCCAATATATGTCATTCTTAAAAAAGACGAATATCTGGTGAAAATGAACCTCATACTCTCTGACCAAACTAAGTTCCAAAGGGTAACGAAGGACACTACCGCCGAATTGAAAGCAAAGGTCAACAAACTGATCGAAACTGTGAACGCCAAGAAATCCGGACTCCACTTGCCAAAGATCATTGGGGAATATAAACCTGGATATGCGTATGGAAATGTCAAGACACACAAGCCTGGAAACCCACTTCGGCCAATCATTAGCCAGATACCCACACCCATGTACAGACTGGCGAAGCGACTCAACGGCCTGCTGACTCCTTATGTTCCTTGCGCCTTCAGCCTGAAGTCTCCAAAGGAATTTGTTGACTTACTGCGGGGCACACGGGCCACAGGGATAAGAGCCTCGTTGGACGTAGAATCGCTGTTTACCAACGTACCTGTGGACGAGACAATCGGGATGATAGCCGACAGAGTGTATCGTGATCCAGCCTGTACTCCTCTTGACATACCCGAAAATATTCTAAGGAAACTACTCCAAGCTTGTACTAAAGAGGCACCCTTCTTGAGCCCTGATGGGCACATGTATAAGCAAGTAGATGGGGTCGCCATGGGTTCTCCCCTAGGTGTCCTGTTTGCAAACTTCTACATGGGTACCATCGAGCAAAAAGTCTTAGTCGACATGAACTTGAAACCGGCCATATACTGCAGGTATGTTGACGACATTTTTACACAGGTACCTGATGTCAGACATCTGCAGGAGCTGAAGGAGGCATTTGAGCAGAGTTCCGTGCTGCGTTTCACTTACGAGATGGAAAAGGATGGGAAGCTGCCCTTTCTAGATGTAACAGTCATGGAAAAGAGCGGAGGTTTCCACACTGCAGTCTACACTAAGGAAACGAGCATAGAAATGTGCCTAAATGCCAACAGCAACTGCCCAGACAGGTACAAGAGGAGAGTTGTTAACGCATATGTCGACCGTGCTCTAAGCCACAGCTCAGAATGGAAGCAAGTCGACGAACAACTCTGTATTGTGAGGCAGGTCCTAGTCAACAACGACTTCTCCAATGGTTTCGTCGAAGACATCATAAGAAGGAAAGTGAAATGCCATGCAACCTCTGAAGAGACAACTAACACAACACCTATACCCCCTATTAAACTATTTTACAGGAACTTCTTTTCCACAGCTCATAAAACAGAGGAAAGGGTCCTGAAAGATATTGTTAATAGAAACGTTATCCCTACAGACAAAAATCAGAGGATACAACTGACGATTTACTATAAAACCAGAAAAACGGCCAGCCTACTCATGAGAAACTCTCCAGACACAAAGCAGAACGCTTTAAAAAAGACCAACGTCGTCTATGCCTTCAAATGCCTACGTGGGGACTGTAAGCTCCAAAAAAAACAGTATATAGGCAAGACAACAACATCTCTTTCTAGGCGTTTAACGATGCATAAAC
Source organism: Procambarus clarkii (assembly GCF_040958095.1). Lineage (NCBI taxonomy): Eukaryota > Metazoa > Arthropoda > Malacostraca > Decapoda > Cambaridae > Procambarus > Procambarus clarkii. Next base: position 27,663,844 of record NC_091194.1, read on the forward strand.
AACAGGGCTCCATTAAGGAACATATAATCTCTTCCCACAACCAAACCATCGCCAGAGAAATCCTAGTAAACAACACAGAAATCATCGATATATACAGCGATAGCAGGCGGCTTGACGTTTGCGAGGCACTACACATTAAGAAGTCAACACCAGCAATCAACAGCCAATTAATGCACAACTATATTCTACCCACCTCAAGACTCCGCTCCAATATAGAAGCATCAAGAAATAATGACCAATAGGCTTTCTACAATCACTTCCATTTCAATACCCATTGTTTCGTGTTCTGTCTTGTGTTGATGAAATTAATACCCTATTAATGCCACCTCTTGTTCTGTCTTGTGTTGATGAAATTAATACCCTATTAATGCCACCTCACCCCATCCACCTCATTCAAATGTAGATATAAACAAAAATCGGAGATGTGTAAGTTCTATTCAGTTGTGTATTTGTAAACTAAAGTCTTTGAAAATGTAATAAGTTTTACGAAACGCGCTCGTGTCGCGTCAGACTAGAAATAAAAATGAATTTTGGAGAATTGATTTTTGAATTGCCTCCAACAGTGAAAAGAAATGTACGAAAGATTAAGAAAATTCGTGTTAGAATTATTAATCTTACTTTTTCGGTCATATTTAATAATATATGTCTACTGAAAAGACTGCTACCAAAATATACTAATATTAAAGCGCACGACCCAGCAGCAAGGAATCAAGCCTTCACGATAAAATATCGCCAGGATCTGATTCGTGATCAGATATACAAGGCAGAGAATGAAATCAAAGACAACAAAACGCAACTACTTCATGCTACAAACGAGTGGAGAAATAACAACATCGACGAAAGTATCCGTACCCGCATTGAACAACACCTCGACATCCTCACAGACCGACATCACCTCAGCACTGAAACAAGGATTATCAAGAAACTTACAACATTATATGGAGGACCTATGGCAATTCCACGACCAAGAGATGGCTTCCTGAACCTTGCAGGAATTAACCTCACTGAGGACCAAGTCACTCTCCTAAATCTGGGCATAAACTGTCACGTTATGTCCAGACCGAGTGAGATGGCCCGGAAAGTAGAGTTGGAAATTCTGTTGGACGACATATTCGACCTCGAGACACAAAAGAAGGTCACTACCAAAGATACCTTACAAGCAGAACTTATTGCAGAAGGAGGAAAGAATCGAGGCAATTACAGAAGCACCATACTGTCCCCCGAGCTCAAAGCGGCAGCTAAAAACATTCGTGAGAACAAGGAGATAGTTGTCAGGAGAGGTGACAAGTCGCCAATATATGTCATTCTTAAAAAAGACGAATATCTGGCGAAAATGAACCTCATACTCTCTGACCAAACTAAGTTCCAAATGGTAACGAAGGACACTACCGCCGAATTGAAAGCAAAGGTCAACAAACTGATCGAAACTGTGAACGCCAAGAAATCCGGACTCCACCTGCCAAAGATCATTGGGGAATATAAACCTGGATATGCGTATGGAAATGTCAAGACACACAAGCCTGGAAACCCACTTCGGCCAATCATTAGCCAGATACCCACACCCACGTACAGACTGACGAAGCGACTCAACGGCCTGCGGACTCCTTATGTTCCTTGCGCCTTCAGCCTGAAGTCTCCAAAGGAATTTGTTGAATTACTGCGGGGCACACGGGCCACAGGGATAAGAGCCTCGTTGGACGTAGAATCGCTGTTTACCAACGTACCTGTGGACGAGACAATCGGGATGATAGCCGACAGAGTGTATCGTGATCCAGCCTGTACTCCTCTTGACATACCCGAAAATATTCTAAGGAAACTACTCCAAGCTTATACTAAAGAGGCACCCTTCTTGAGCCCTGAGGGGCACATGTATAAGCAAGTAGATGGGGTCGCCATGGGTTCTCCCCTAGGTGTCCTGTTTGCAAACTTCTACATGGGTACCATCGAGCAAAAAGTCTTAGTCGACATGAACTTGAAACCGGCCATATACTGCAGGTATGTTGACGACATTTTTACACAGGTACCTGATGTCAGACATCTGCAGGAGCTGAAGGAGGCATTTGAGCAGAGTTCCGTGCTGCGTTTCACTTACGAGATGGAAAAGGATGGGAAGCTGCCCTTTCTAGATGTAACAGTCATGGAAAAGAGCGGAGGTTTCCACACTGCAGTCTACACTAAGGAAACGAGCATAGAAATGTGCCTAAATGCCAACAGCGACTGCCCAGACAGGTACAAGAGGAGTGTTGTTAACGCATATGTCGACCGTGCTCTAAGCCACAGCTCAGATTGGAAGCAAGTCGACGAAGAACTCTGTAGGGTGAGGCAGGTCCTAGTCAACAACGGCTTCTCCAATGGTTTCGTCGAAGACATCATAAGAAGGAAAGTGAAACGCCATGCAACCTCTGAAGAGACAACTAACACAACACCTATACCCCCTATTAAACTATTTTACAGGAACTTCTTTTCCACAGCTCATAAAACAGAGGAAAGGGTCCTGAAAGATATTGTTAATAGAAACGTTATCCCTACAGACAAAAATCAGAGGATACAACTGACGATTTACTATAAAACCAGAAAAACGGCCACCCTACTCACGAGAAACTCTCCAGACACAAAGCAGAACGCTTTAAAAGAGACCAACGTCGTCTATGCCTTCAAATGCCCACTTGGGGACTGCAAGCTCCAAAAAACCCAGTATATAGGCAAGACAACAACATCTCTTTCTAGGCGTTTAACGATGCATAAACAACAGGTCTCCATTAAGGAACATATAATCTCTTCCCACAACCAAACCATCGCCAGAGAAATCCTAGTAAACAACACAGAAATCATCGATAGATACAGTGATAGCAGGCGGCTTGACGTTTGCGAGGCACTACACATTAAGAAGTCAACACCAGCAATCAACAGCCAATTAATGCACAACTATATTCTACCCACCTCAAGACTCCGCTCCAATATAGAAGCATCAAGAAATATGGACCAATAGGCTTTCTACAATCACTTCCATTTCAATACCCATTGTTTCATGTTCTGTCTTGTGTTGATGAAATTAATACCCTATTAATGCCACCTCTTGTTCTGTCTTGTGTTCATGAAATTAATACCCTATTAATGCCACCTCACCCCATCCACCTCACTCAAATGTAGATATAAACAAAAATCGGAGATGTGTAAGTTCTATTCTGTTGTGTATTTGTAAACTAAAGTCTTTGAAAATGTAATAAGTTTAACGAAACGCGCTCGTGTCGCGTCAGACTAGAAATAAAAATGAATTTTGGAGAATTGATTTTTGAATTACCTCCAACAGTGAAAAGAAATGTACGAAAGATTGAGAAAATTCGTGTTAGAATTATTAATCTTACTTTTTCGGTCATATTTAATAATATATGTCTACAGGAAAGACTGCTACCAAAATATACTAATAATAAAGCGCACGACCCAGCAGCAAGGAATCAAGCCTTCACGATAAAATATCGCCAGGATCTGATTCGTGATCAGATATACAAGGCAGAGAATGAAATCAAAGACAACAAAACGCAACTACTTCATGCTACAAACGAGTGGAGAAATAACAACATCGACGAAAGTTTCCGTACCCGCATTGAACAACACCTCGACATCCTCACAGACCGACATCACCTCAGCACTGAAACAAGGATTATCAAGAAACTTACAACATTATATGGAGGACCTATAGCAATTCCACGACCAAGAGATGGCTTCCTGAACCTTGCAGGAATTAACCTCACTGAGGACCAAGTCACTCTCCTAAATCTGGGCATAAACTGTCACGTTTTGTCCAGACCGAGTGAGATGGCCCGGAAAGTAGAGTTGGAAACTCTGTTGGACGACATATTCGACCCCGAGACACAAAAGAAGGTCACTACCAAAGATACCTTACAAGCAGAACTTATTGCAGAAGGAGGAAAGAATCGAGGCAATTACAGAAGCACCATACTGTCCACCGAGCTCAAAGCGGCAGCTAAAAACCTTCGTGAGAACAAGGAGACAGTTGTCAGGAGAGGTGACAAGTCGCCAATATATGTCATTCTTAAAAAAGACGAATATCTGGCGAAAATGAACCTCATACTCTCTGACCAAACTAAGTACCAAAGGGTAACGAAGGACACTACCGCCGAATTGAAAGCAAAGGTCAACAAACTGATCGAAACTGTGAACGCCAAGAAATCCGGACTCCACCTGCATAAGATCATTGGGGAATATAAACCTGGATATGCGTATGGAAATGTCAAGACACACAAGCCTGGAAACCCACTTCGGCCAATCATTAGCCAGATACCCACACCCACGTACAGACTGGCGAAGCGACTCAACGGCCTGCGGACTCCTTATGTTCCTTGCGCCTTCAGCCTGAAGTGTCCAAAGGAATTTGTTGACTTACTGCGGGGCACACGGGCCACAGGGATAAGAGCCTCGTTGGACGTAGAATCGCTGTTTACCAACGTACCTGTGGACGAGACAATCGGGATGATAGCCGACAGAGTGTATCGTGATCCAGCCTGTACTCCTCTTGACATACCCGAAAATATTCTAAGGAAACTATTCCAAGCTTGTACTAAAGAGGCACCCTTCTTGAGCCTGGATGGGCACATGTATAAGCAAGTAGATGGGGTCGCCATGGGTTCTCCCCTAGGTGTCCTGTTTGCAAACTTCTACATGGGTACCATCGAGCAAAAAGTCTTAGTCGACATGAACTTGAAACCGGCCATATACTGCAGGTATGTTGACGACATTTTTACACAGGTACCTGATGTCAGAAATCTGCAGGAGCTGAAGGAGGCATTTGAGCAGAGTTCCGTGCTGCGTTTCACTTACGAGATGGAAAAGGATGGGAAGCTGCCCTTTCTAGATGTAACAGTCATGGAAAAGAGCGGAGGTTTCCACACTGCAGTCTACACTAAGGAAACGAGCATAGAAATGTGCCTAAATGACAACAGCGACTGCCCAGACAGGTACAAGAGGAGTGTTGTTAACGCATATGTCGACCGTGCTCTAAGCCACAGCTCAGATTGGAAGCAAGTCGACGAAGAACTCTGTAGGGTGAGGCAGGTCCTCGTCAACAACGGCTTCCCCAATGGTTTCGTCGAAGACATCATAAGAAGGAAAGTGAAACGCCATGCAACCTCTGAAGAGACAACTAACACAACACCTATACCCCCTATTAAACTATTTTACAGGAACTTCTTTTCCACAGCTCATAAAACAGAGGAAAGGGTCCTGAAAGATATTGTTAATAGAAACGTTATCCCTACAGACAAAATCAGAGGATACAACTGACGATTTACTATAAAACCAGAAAAACGGCCACCCTACTCACAAGAAACTCTCCAGACACAAAGCAGAACGCTTTAAAGGAGACCAACGTCGTCTATGCTTTCAAATGCCCACTTGGGGACTGTAAGCTCGAAAAAACCCAGTATATAGACAAGACAACAACATCTCTTTCTAGGCGTTTAACGATGCATAAACAACAGGGCTCTATTAAGGAACATATAATCTCTTCCCACAACCAAACCATCGCCAGAGAAATCCTAGTAAACAACACAGAAATCATCAATAGATACAGCGATAGCAGGCGGCTTGACGTTTGCGAGGCACTACACATTAAGAAGTCAACACCAGCAATCAACAGCCAATTAATGCACAACTATATTCTACCCACCTCAAGACTCCGCTCCAATATAGAAGCATCAAGAAATATGGACCAATAGGCTTTCTACAATCACTTCCATTTCAATACCCATTGTTTCGTTCTCTGTCTTGTGTTGATGAAATTAATACCCTATTAATGCCACCTCTTGTTCTGTCTTGTGTTGATGAAATTAATACCCTATTAATGCCACCTCACCCCATCCACCTCACTCAAATGTAGATATAAACAAAAATCGGAGATGTGTAAGTTCTATTCAGTTGTGTATTTGTAAACTAAAGTCTTTGAAAATGTAATAAGTTTTACGAAACGCGCTCGTGTCGCGTCAGACTAGAAATAAAAATGAATTTTGGAGAATTGATTTTTGAATTACCTCCAACAGTGAAAAGAAATGTACGAAAGATTGAGAAAATTCGTGTTAGAATTATTAATCTTACTTTTTCGGTCATATTTAATAATATATGTCTACAGGAAAGACTGCTACCAAAATATACTAATATTAAAGCGCACGACCCAGCAGCAAGGAATCAAGCCTTCACGATAAAATATCGCCAGGATCTGATTCGTGATCAGATATACAAGGCAGAGAATGAAATCAAAGACAACAAAACGCAACTACTTCATGCTACAAACGAGTAGAGAAATAACATAGACGAAAGTATCCGTACCCGCATTGAACAACACCTCGACATCCTCACAGACCGACATCACCTCAGCACTGAAACAAGGATTTTCAAGAAACTTACAACATTATATGGAGGACCTATGGCAATTCCACGACCAAGATATGGCTTCCTGAACCTTGCAGGAATTAACCTCACTGAGGACCAAGTCACTCTCCTAAATCTGGGCATAAACTGTCACGTTATGTCCAGACCGAGTGAGATGGCCCGGAAAGTAGAGTTGGAAATTCTGTTGGACGACATATTCGACCTCGAGACACAAAAGAAGGTCACTACCAAAGATATCATACAAGCAGAACTTATTGCCGAAGGAGGAAAGAATCGAAGCAATTACAGAAGCACCATACTGTCCCCCGAGCTCAAAGCGGCAGCTAAAAACCTTCGTGAGAACAAGGAGATAGTTGTCAGGAGAGGTGACAAGTCGCCAATATATGTCATTCTTAAAAAAGACGAATATCTGGCGAAAATGAACCTCATACTCTCTGACCAAACTAAGTTCCAAAGGGTAACAAAGGACACTACCGCCGAATTGAAAGCAAAGGTCAACAAACTGATCGAAACTGTGAACGCCAAGAAATCCGGACTCCACCTGCCAAAGATGATTGGGGAATATAAACCTGGATATGCGTATGGAAATGTCAAGACACACAAGCCTGGAAACCCACTTCGGCCAATCATTAACCAGATACCCACACCCACGTACAGACTTGCGAAGCGACTCAACGGCCTGCTGACTCCTTATGTTCTTTGCGCCTTCAGCCTGAAGTCTCCAAAGGAATTTGTTGACTTACTGCGGGGCACACGGGCCACAGGGATAAGAGCCTCGTTGGACGTAGAATCGCTGTTTACCAACGTACCTGTGGACGAGACAATCGGGATGATAGCCGACAGAGTGTATCGTGATCCAGCCTGTACTCCTCTTGACATAACCGAAAATATTCTAAGGAAACTACTCCAAGCTTGTACTAAAGACGCACCCTTCTTGAGCCCGGATGGGCACATGTATAAGCAAGTAGAAGGGGTCGCCATGGGTTCTCCCCTAGGTGTCCTGTTTGCAAACTTCTACATGGGTACCATCGAGCAAAAAGTCTTAGTCGACATGAACTTGAAACCGGCCATATACTGCAGGTATGTTGACGACATTTTTACACAGGTACCTGATGTCAGACATCTGCAGGAGCTGAAGGAGGCATTTGAGCAGAGTTCCGTGCTGCGTTTCACTTACGAGATGGAAAAGGATGGGAAGCTGCCCTTTCTAGATGTAACAGTCATGGAAAAGAGCAGAGGTTTCCACACTGCAGTCTACACTAAGGAAACGAGCATAGAAATGTGCCTAAATGCCAACAGCGACTGCCCAGACAGGTACAAGAGGAGTGTTGTTAACGCATATGTCGACCGTGCTCTAAGCCACAGCTCAGATTGGAAGCAAGTCGACGAAGAACTCTGTAGGGTGAGGCAGGTCCTAGTCAACAACGGCTTCTCCAATGGTTTCGTCGAAGACATCATAAGAAGGAAAGTAAAACGCCATGCAACCTCTGAAGAGACAACTAACACAACACCTATACCCCCTATTAAACTATTTTACAGGAACTTCTTTTCCACAGCTCATAAAACAGAGGAAAGGGTCCTGAAAGATATTGTTAATAGAAACGTTATCCCTACAGACAAAAATCAGAGGATACAACTGACGATTTACTATAAAACCAGAAAAACGGCCAGCCTACTCATGAGAAACTCTCCAGACACAAAGCAGAACGCTTGAAAAGAGACCAACGTCGTCTATGCCTTCAAATGCCCACTTGGGGACTGTAAGCTCCAAAAAAAACAGTATATAGGTGAGACAACAACATCTCTTTCTAGGCGTTTAACGATGCATAAACAACAGGGCTCCATTAAGGAACATATAATCTCTTCCCACAACCAAACCATCGCCAGAGAAATCCTAGTAAACAACACAGAAATCATCGATAGATTCAGCGATAGCAGGCGGCTTGACGTTTGCGAGGCACTACACATTAAGAAGTCAACACCAGCAATCAACAGCCAATTAATGCACAACTATATTCTACCCACCTCAAGACTCCGCTCCAATATAGAAGCATCAAGAAATATGGACCAATAGGCTTTCTACAATCACTTCCATTTCAATACCCATTGTTTTGTGTTCTGTCTTGTGTTGATGAAATTAATACCCTATTAATGCCACCTCTTGTTCTGTCTTGTGTTGATGAAACTAATACCCTATTAATGCCACCTCACCCCATCCACCTCACTCAAATGTAGATATAAACCAAAATCGGAGATGTGTAAGTTCTATTCAGTTGTGTATTTGTAAACTAAAGTCTTTGAAAATGTAATTAGTTTTACGAAACGCGCTCGTGTCGCGTCAGACTAGAAATAAAAATGAATTTTGGAGAATTGATTTTTGAATTACCTCCAACAGTGAAAAGAAATGTACGAAAGATTGAGAAAATTCGTGTTAGAATTATTAATCTTACTTTTTCGGTCATATTTAATAATATATGTCTATTGGAAAGACTGCTACCAAAATATACTAATATATATATACATATATATATATATATATATATATATATATATATATATATATATATATATATATGTATATATATATATATATATATATATATATATATATATATATATATATTGGTGTATACTGGCAGCAGGTTTTCTTTCAAACATGTTTCATTGAATATGACCGCATATTCTGTATTTATTATTTTCTGGTTTAGGGCTTCTATCCCTCTAACTATTTTCTTAGCATCAGGGCTTAATTGAAATAGGAGTTCTCCAAAACTCATTTTCGTACTTTTGAGGTGAAGAAAAGAAGTGATTTACTATAGAGTGTATTACACTTATTTGTATAATTTGCACGACGTTTCGAACCTCCATGGTTCATTCTCAAGTGAACAGATCTTACAATACTAGTTGATTTTATACCCGCATTAGGTCAGGTGATAATACAATGAAGGTGAAAACATGGGGGGATACATAAGGGATAAACATAGGGGCTGCAGAAGGCTTATTGGCCCATACGAGGCATCTCCTATCCAAACACAAAGATTAATCCAGTGTAATTGGCCTGTTATGTTGGACATTGTCTTCTGTGTTGGCATCGATATGTTCTTGTCTTGTCCTTACTCTCATGGTGGGTAGAGTAAATAGTTCCGTGATTTGGGTGTTCATGGTAGGTCGCTCTATTCTTATGTGAATTGCCTCAAGAATTTGTAATCTTCTTGAATCTTGGGTTTTGTCTATTATGCAAGTATTCTTGTTCAACATTTCTCTTGTTAGAGTAATGTCATGGGCTTGTCTCATGTGATTCCTAGGGGCACCAGATTGAAGATGGCATGTCAAACGCCTCGTCAGCTTGGTCGACGTCATACCTATGTACTTACATTGAAGGTTACATCCTTCGTGGGGGCAAGTGTACATGTATACAACGCTTGACTGCTGTAGAGGGTTCTCCGTCGGCTTCGGGCTGTTTTTGATAAGGAGTTCGGAAGTCTTCTTGGTTTTGTAGAATATTATCAGGTTTATGTTTTGGTTAGGAGTAGTGCTTTTTACTCCTTTACGGATTATTTCTTTCATTATTCTTTCGGTCATATTCAATGAAACATGTTTGAAAGAAAACCTGCTGCCAGTATACACCAATATATATATATATATATATATATATATATATATATATATATATATATATATATATATATGCGAACAAGCCTTCTTCTCGGGTCCTTCTTGCAGCTCTCGGGTCCCTTGTTGTTTCAATGAGCCTAGAACCCAGTTCCTTAAAAAAACTGGTAGCACTTTTACCCCAGGCGCCGAGTGTCTCAGAAGCAATGGGGACAAAATTGTAGTGGTGATCCAGTTCTCTATACTTACGGGATTTGGCTGCTTCCCTGTGGGTGGCAGCGCCACCTGGATGTGCAACACTGAGGTTAATGTGAATAGGTTAAACCAAGCACGGGTCAAACTGGTGAGTTTTCAGTTGCATATGTCCTGGGGACCATTCAGGCTTGTTCGCATTTGTGTTCCTCACGTGTGCCCCAAAGAATGAGGTGATTTGGTAAAATGCTATGCCCAAGATAACTATCCGAGTGCCGGCGGTGGGGTGGTTCATATAGCCTCGGCTATCACCTCATTTTGTCCGGTCGTGATGGTCAAGTGGATTAAGGCGTCTTGTACATACCAGTTGTGTTGCTTCTGGGAGTATGGGTTCGAGTCACTTCTGGGGTGTGAGTTTTCAGTTGCATATGTCCTGGGGACCATTCAGGCTTGTTCGCATTTGTGTTCCTCACGTGTGCCCCAAAGAATGAGGTGATTTGGTAAAATGCTATGCCCAAGATAACTATCCGAGTGCCGGCGGTGGGGTGGTTCATATAGCCTCGGCTATCACCTCATTTTGTCCGGTCGTGATGGTCAAGTGGATTAAGGCGTCTTGTACATACCAGTTGTGTTGCTTCTGGGAGTATGGGTTCGAGTCACTTCTGGGGTGTGAGTTTTCAGTTGCATATGTCCTGGGGACCATTCAGGCTTGTTCGCATTTGTGTTCCTCACGTGTGCCCCAAAGAATGAGGTGATTTGGTAAAATGCTATGCCCAAGATAACTATCCGAGTGCCGGCGGTGGGGTGGTTCATATAGCCTCGGCTATCACCTCATTTTGTCCGGTCGTGATGGTCAAGTGGATTAAGGCGTCTTGTACATACCAGTTGTGTTGCTTCTGGGAGTATGGGTTCGAGTCACTTCTGGGGTGTGAGTTTTCAGTTGCATATGTCCTGGGGACCATTCAGGCTTGTTCGCATTTGTGTTCCTCACGTGTGCCCCAAAGAATGAGGTGATTTGGTAAAATGCTATGCCCAAGATAACTATCCGAGTGCCGGCGGTGGGGTGGTTCATATAGCCTCGGCTATCACCTCATTTTGTCCGGTCGTGATGGTCAAGTGGATTAAGGCGTCTTGTACATACCAGTTGTGTTGCTTCTGGGAGTATGGGTTCGAGTCACTTCTGGGGTGTGAGTTTTCAGTTGCATATGTCCTGGGGACCATTCAGGCTTGTTCGCATTTGTGTTCCTCACGTGTGCCCCAAAGAATGAGGTGATTTGGTAAAATGCTATGCCCAAGATAACTATCCGAGTGCCGGCGGTGGGGTGGTTCATATAGCCTCGGCTATCACCTCATTTTGTCCGGTCGTGATGGTCAAGTGGATTAAGGCGTCTTGTACATACCAGTTGTGTTGCTTCTGGGAGTATGGGTTCGAGTCACTTCTGGGGTGTGAGTTTTCAGTTGCATATGTCCTGGGGACCATTCAGGCTTGTTCGCATTTGTGTTCCTCACGTGTGCCCCAAAGAATGAGGTGATTTGGTAAAATGCTATGCCCAAGATAACTATCCGAGTGCCGGCGGTGGGGTGGTTCATATAGCCTCGGCTATCACCTCATTTTGTCCGGTCGTGATGGTCAAGTGGATTAAGGCGTCTTGTACATACCAGTTGTGTTGCTTCTGGGAGTATGGGTTCGAGTCACTTCTGGGGTGTGAGTTTTCAGTTATATATATATATATATATATATATATATATATATATATATATATATATATATTGCTCGCCTCACAGCAGTAGCAGCACCACATGCAGGGGATTTCCTGTTAGCAACCCCAATGTCGGCAACTGGCACGCGTCTCACACCACACGCCCTCCGAATTTCTGTGGCCCTCCGCCTTGCTGCCCCAATCCACACCAGATATAGGTGTATTTGCGGCGAGGTGGTGGCTGACAGGTACGGCCACCATGGCCTACTCTGCCAAAGCACAGGGGGATGGCACTCGAGGCACAGTGAAGTTAACTACATCATCAAGAGGAGCCTCACCACAGCTGGATGCCCAGCTGAAAGAGAGCCCCGTTACCTAGTGCCCCGTAACTCTGATGCCCTTATTGGTCGCCCGGATGGTATCACAGTGAACCCCTGGAAGAATGGCAAGCAGTTGGTATGGGACTACACGTGCGTATCAACCCTGGCTAACACCTACATTAACCTCAGTGTTGCACATCCAGGTGGCGCTGCCACCCACAGGGAAGCAGCCAAATCCCGTAAGTATAGAGAACTGGATCACCACTACAATTTTGTCCCCATTGCTTCTGAGACACTCGGCGCCTGGGGTAAAAGTGCTACCAGTTTTTTTAAGGAACTGGGTTCTAGGCTCATTGAAACAACAAGGGACCCGAGAGCTGCAAGCTTTCTTTTCCAGCGCCTCAGTGTGGCGATACAGAGGGGAAATGCGCACTGCATCCAGGGTTCCTGCCCGCCATCTGAGGAGCTGGAGGAACTCGACAACCTATGACAACCATCTTTGTAACCCATATGTAACTTCTTTTTTGTAACAAAGTTCAAATAAAGTAAATATATATGTGTACATACAAAAGAAGGGGGGTGGTAGGAGAAGATAATATTAGCGTTCAGTGAGAAACCACAAGGTCTCCTCTGAATACTTTTTATTTTCTTCTCCGAGGCTATTGGTCCCCACATTGGCACCAGAGGTGGTACCCTCACAAACTTTATATATATATATATATATATATATATATATATATATATATATATATATATATATATATATATATATATATATATATATATATATATATATATATATATATATATATGTATATATATATATATATATATATATATATATATATATATATATATATATATATATATATATACATATATATATGTGAACAAGCCTGAATGGTCCCCAGGACAATATGCAACTGAAAACTCACACCCCAGAAGTGACTCGAACCCATACTCCCAGGAGCAACGCAACTGGTATGTACAAGACGCCTTAATCCACTTGACCATCACGACCGGACAAAATGAGGTGATAGCCGAAGCTATTTGAACCACCCCACCACCGGCACTCGGATGGTAATCTTGGGCATAGCATTTTACCAAATCACCTCATTCTTTGGGGCACACGTGAGGAACACAAATGCGAACAAGCCTGAATGGTCCCCAGGACAATATGCAACTGAAAACTCACACCCCAGAAGTGACTCGAAACCATACTCCCAGGAGCAACGCAACTGGTATGTACAAGACGTTTGATGTTTGGAGATGTTTGAGATATATATCTCGAACTATCTACTTCTTTTGTAAGGTCTGATGGTGTAGTGGGTTAAAGCATACTAGTTATGCCGGCTACTGGAAGGTAGTTGTGCTTTCTGGGTTCGAGTCCCACTGGTGGGTGTTGTCCAAAGATTGTTAATCTTCACTTGTGGTTTATGCAAGTATAGGCTTATAAGCTGGACACGAGTTCTCTCACATTGACAGTGGCTTGACGAAAAATGCAGACTGACCCCTCACTCATCTGGTGCCTTCGGGAAGTGGAGATGTTTGAGATATATATCTCGAACTATCTACTTCTTTTGTAAGGTCTGATGGTGTAGTGGGTTAAAGCATACTAGTTATGCCGGCTACTGGAAGGTAGTTGTGCTTTCTGGGTTCGAGTCCCACTGGTGGGTGTTGTCCAAAGATTGTTAATCTTCACTTGTGGTTTATGCAAGTATAGGCTTATAAGCTGGACACGAGTTCTCTCACATTGACAGTGGCTTGACGAAAAATGCAGACTGACCCGTCACTCATCTGGTGCCTTCGGGAAGTGGAGATGTTTGAGATATATATCTCGAACTATCTACTTCTTTAGTAAGGTCTGATGGTGTAGTGGGTTAAAGCATACTAGTTATGCCGGCTACTGGAAGGTAGTTGTGCTTTCTGGGTTCGAGTCCCACTGGTGGGTGTTGTCCAAAGATTGTTAATCTTCACTTGTGGTTTATGCAAGTATAGGCTTATAAGCTGGACACGAGTTCTCTCACATTGACAGTGGCTTGACGAAAAATGCAGACTGACCCCTCACTCATCTGGTGCCTTCGGGAAGTGGAGATGTTTGAGATATATATCTCGAACTATCTATATATATATATATATATATATATATATATATATATATATATATATATATATATATATATATATATATATATATATATATATATATATATATATATTTATGTATATATATAGGGGTAACACCACTGGTTTAATTAAAGGGACCCACATCCTCGAAGAAGAAAATAAATAGTGTTCAGAGAAGACCTTGTGGGTTCTCACTGAATACTTTAATCTTTTCCTCTCCTACCACCCCTATTTTTTTTTTATTGCAATGCTACAGTTTACAGAAAACACACACTTATATAACAATATACCAATCAGTGTTCGAAGACCTCGTCCAGCTCCTTGGGGGTCGGGTGTGTACCCAAGATACAGCACGCATTTCCCCTCTGAACAGCGACACTGAGGCGCTGGAATATAAAACTGGCCGCTCTTGGGTCTCTAGTCTTCCCAATGAGTTCCTCGCCCAGCTTCTTCAGGAACTTAAGTGCACATTTACCCCAGGCGCCCAGAGTCTCAGAGCCTATCGGCACGAACCTGTAACAACGTTCTAGGTCCCTGTACTTGTTAGTTTTCTGGGTCTCCCTGAAGGTGGCCGCCCCGCCTCCATCAGCTGTGCTGTAAGGTAGATAGGTATCAGCCAATGTGGATGCACACGTGTAGTCCCACACGACCTGTTTACCTTCCCTCCACGGCTGCAGGGTGACTCCATCTGGGCGTTTTTGGCTGTTGTCAGGTCTGCACAACTGAGGTTCCCATTGTGCTGGGCACCCAGCTGAAGCCAAACTTCTCTTGATGATGTCATTGACTGCTTCATGTCTGGCAATCTTTCCCTGTGTCTTACGACAGATGAGACCATGGCTGCCGTATTGGTCTGCCCGTGCATGGCCGCAAATACTCCGGTGCTCGGTGGAGATAGGGGCGGCAAGGCGCAGAGCAACATCAATACTTAGGGTCCAGGCGGGTGCCCAAGGCGGAATTAGGGACTGCCAACAGGAAGTCCCCGGCATGGGGCGCTTGCACAGCTAGTATATATATATATACTAGCTGTGATAGCTAGTATATATATATATATATATATATATATATATATATATATATATATATATATATATATATATATATATATATATATATATATATATATATATATATATATAACAGCGATGGATAACAGGTAACCAGGAAGACAGACCAGAATCAGACTTAGTTTGCAGACTTTGCTACATGAGGATTGACAACCAGAGCGCAACTCCATAGCCTCCTGAGACTGAAGGATGCCTAATGTACAAATCCACAAAAGCCGTGACGAGGATTCGAACCTTGGTTTGTGTCTGGGAGAGACTGCACGATCCAGTAAGTTCAGTAGAACTTCGGTTTCAACTCTTTTTACCATGTCGTAGCTCAGTCGATTAAGTCACCGTCTGGGATGCTCCCGGACGCAGGTTCGAATCCAAGTCACGGCCCTTGTGGATTTGTTCATTTGATGCATCACGCTATTGTGATTTCTGTGTGTAATGCCTAATGTAATTACTAAAAAATATTCATTTAATTTGAAAAAAAAATTGATTGTACCTTTTTCCCACTTAGGTATTTTTTCTTATAAAATTAAATGACCGCCTAATAGTTGTGGGTGGCCCCTTTGTCTCCTGGCAGCCATTATTTTTTGACCCAGTCCGTCACTGTACAGGAATTTGGGCGAGTGCTCGAGGAGACGAGTACTCACAAGTCAGCTTTATCTTATTTATATGTAACGAGCCCCATCCCCCACCAATTTGTTACACTTAAGGGTTAAGAGTCACTTGACATGGTAATTACATAAGTGCACAACTGATCATAACAAGAGTCTTGCGTTATTGGACAGTAATTCACAAGTAGCATACAACATGTTCCAGGAAGTGAACGATGCAGCTGCAAACTATATGAAGAAAGTCCCAGTTGACAAGTCAGTAACTAATCAGTTCGATCATATTCAATACAGCTTGGCTCAGTATGAGGATAATGTCCAAGCCAAGTTCCATAAATTAAATAATATTAAAGCACAACAGAATGTAAATCCTCTCCACATCTAATTTAACCACCGTTGAACGGAAAATTGGCGAAACTGGAAGGAATTTGGGGAATCCCTCCACATGTATAATTCCCAAACTAACATAAGTAATATAACTAAGTTTACCTACTTGAAAGAGCCTCTGGAAGTGGAAGTTAAGTCTGTGATAGTAAATATAAACCACATCGATGATAGTCCCCATAAGGTAGTCAAGTTACTAAGGTAGAAACATTATAATGCTTAACTGTTTATGACCATCTTACTTTCCACCTGCTAGACTTGCCTCCACCAACCAACAATGCCGAGTCCATACAAAGTTTTCATTTTAAGGTGGAGTCATTATTTAGTTCCCTCTGTACATATATCAACACCATTGAAGCTGAGAGGTTTTTAAAACTATGTATACAGTGAAAAGTACATACTGACATTCTAACAACTATTTGCTCACACCTTAATAAAGTGTTTCTTACCCAGAGAGAAAAAAACAAAGTGTCTAAAACCAGCTATCAATTTCATGCGAACCTTTGACAAAATTAAGCCACATGACAAACTCAGTCAGATGACCCCTGACACACCCACGCTAACTACAATCCTAAGGCTGCACATTTTAAAGGAAAGCAAGGTAGCATGGGAAACTCTCCGGTGTTCCAATCTTTACCTGTTATTTTATCTGTACACGTGAAGCTTGAGTCTCGAGTTAGTGCCACAGTTGGATGGAACTATTTGTTTTGCTAGCAGGATCATTCAATATACAGAGGCTTTACCTACCTAGATTATCAAACCATATCAGTCGTGTACAGCACTTGCAACGGTGCAATAGATGCTTGCCAACTTATGACACAGCAAGTGTGAATATGTTGGTGCTACCTAACAGCAAATACTGTAAGGTAGACAGTAATAATAATGCCTTGTTGTTCAAGGCTAATGCAGTTGAAACCTTTCAACCAACATAATTAGTCATAAAGGAGCCAAAAAATATTGGAACGTTGTTTGATAAAGACTCCCATTAGACATTCATCACCAATGGGGGTGACAGAAGGCATTAAATAATCCCCCATTACTCTGGTAACATTAAACATTTCTTGGTTCCTTACTTATTCAGGACTCTAGGCTTATGGTGTGGGGAAGCCATATGTCCGTCTTGGAAAGTAAACACTACTGGTGTATGCCATTGTTGTTGACAAAATCTTGTCTGACCTACACGTCTTGCGGTCTTGGGCGACCGCAAGACATCTTCGAAGAAATGGGGTGAAATTGGATGAACTGTAAGTCCATTCTAACATCAAGGACACTGGTGTTCTGACGGCTCTGACTATTACAACAATTACATTCTCTCGAAAAAGAGAATGTAAGGAATAAATCTCATACCTTCTGCGTGAGGAAAATTAATGAAAGGTCTGGTATTGCGGTTTTACTCATCGCCTCCTGTAGATTCTGTTAAACCAACAACTGTGATAATTCCTTAAATAAAAACAGATCAGTCCCAATTACAAGTCACCAAGACGAGTGAGGAGGGTAGTTGGAACCAATTAAAAAATTGTTGGATCTCGCAACAAGAGTGATCCTATCTAATCAACCCATCCCAGATCATACAGATTCGTACCAACAGTACCCATACACGGTACAAGACGATAATGAACAATGCTGGGTCTGGCAGTCATGTAAGCTAAACCAATAACAATTACCAAGCTGTTATAATACAGACAACAGTCAGTGAAAATCACAGATTAAGGTGGTGTATTGTTTGATGTAATATGTGAAGTTTGTTTTGGGGCATCATATGATTTTTGTTATGCGTGACACCATAGATTCAGTTTTATATATTCAATATAGGATGTCGTGTGATATGTTTTAATCGTGGAGTATTGTGTTATGCTATAAGTATGTTATGTTGTATACTGTGGAAAAATTTCCCCACCTAGTTCAATTTGATTTATATATCATATAACTAATTAAATATACACCAGATTAAGATACTTTTCGTTGCTGTGTATAATTTACCAATATAAAATTAGGTTAGATTTATCCGAAACAGAAAGAATCGTATTTAATTCCTCCATTCACTATGGAGAAAACGTGATGGCTGCGTCACGAGCTTACAGAATACCAAACGTATTTATGTCTGTACTTACAACCTAATACATACAGTCTGACCACTGTTTACAAAATAAATTATGAGAATAAAATAAAACTAAAAAAAAATTAAATATAGCAAATTTAAATACCTCTCCTTCCGGGAATAAGAAAAAAATTTATGGGACATGAATGCTCCCTGCTGGAGAAGATGAGACACTCCACCATGGACTCCCAAGAGAGACACACGAGTGTAGCAGTGCTGGGGTTTCTTTTGTGTTAACGAAACTCCTATGATGCTACTGCTCACTGATCTCACCAATAACAAGGGAAATACCTCAGTCCCGTGCTCCTTAAAAAACAGCGTTGCCACGTAGTTACAGAGAATATGGTTAGAAGGTAGGAAACACCAGCCCCAGGGGTAAGCACTCTTAGACGTAAATATCGCAATAATTTGTAATTGAATAAAGTGAACAATATTCGTGATTTATATAATAATGTAACTTGTCGATAGTCTGATGTTAAATCACGAAGAAGCTGAGTTTGGTATTATCCAGAATAAGGATCGTTCCCAGAGAGAAACGCAATATCCACGTGTCGACAGGAGAGATGTCGGGCTCACGTGACTGACAGCTCCTGTTCAGCTAAACTAACATTCATTTTCCTTATTAGAAATACCAAAATCTAGTTAATTTATATAATCTGAAGTCTCAATAATAAGAAGTAACTGATTTATTTAAATTTAGTTATTTATATATGTAAATACCCTCATATATGTGAGGAATTATTTATATGGAGTTTTTTAAATATACATTGCACTACTTTCCAAATAATAAAATATAATTTATTTGAACAAATATTTAACTGAAATTGATGTTATTGAAATCTAATATATTTAAAATAAATTTTCCCTTCACAAGTAAATATTCCGCACACATGTCACTCTACATGTTCTGTAACGTGTGACACCTTAACAATTATGTAAACTGCTTCCTGATATATATAATGCACTCTGGGGATACCTGGCAT
Source organism: Procambarus clarkii (assembly GCF_040958095.1). Classification (NCBI taxonomy): domain Eukaryota; kingdom Metazoa; phylum Arthropoda; class Malacostraca; order Decapoda; family Cambaridae; genus Procambarus; species Procambarus clarkii. The sequence goes on from NC_091194.1 coordinate 27,683,328, forward strand.
TGTCAGGCTCTGCCTGTCTTCCATATGTCCATCTGTCTACCAATCTATCCATCTATTTCTTTATCTTTCCAACTAACTATCTAGCTAGCCATCAATTTATCCATCCATATATTCACCTATTTCTCCATCTTTGCATCCATCCATTAAAATGTCCATATATCTCTCCATCTATCTATCCATTTATCTTTTCTACTAGCTATCCATCTATCTATACATGTATTTATCCATCTATCCATCCATCTTTCTATTCATTTATGTATCCATCTATCTATACATCTATTTGACAATGTGGGATTATATAGCTAAGTACATATTTAATTTTAATTTTAGTAAGTGTACTATATATTTAAACATCTTTCCATCCTTCTATCTATCTATTCCACCTACGTATCCATCTATCTATACATCTATTTGACCATGTAGGATTATATGTGGGTTATATATATGAAAGTATATATAATATGAATGAGCGGTCACAGTGTACTGACGTTTGAGTATCTGGTCGAAGAAGGAAGGGTTTATGAACTCAAAGAAGGGAACTGAAAACAAAATGGTGGCATTCCGAAAGGGAAACTATGTGGAGATAAGAAAATTCCTAACAGATAAACATGGGAAACAGAGCTCAGGGGAAAGATTGCCCAAGACATGATGGAATACATCACGCAGAAGTGCAAGGAAGCAGAAGAAAAGTTCGTCCCAGTTAAAAAGGTAAAAAAATTAAATGCAGATGAGAAACCCAAGGTTTAATCAGAGATGTAAAATAGCAAAGCAACAGAGTAAAAGAGCGTTATCTTGGTTGTCTTGAAATGATTTCAGGGCTTTAGTGTCCCTGTGGCCCGGTCCTCGACCAGGCCTCCACTCCCAGGAAGCAGCCCGTGACAGCTGACTAACACCCAGGTACCTATTTTACTGCTAGGTACCAGGGGCATAGAGTGAAAGAAACTCTGCCCATTGTTTCTCGCCGGCGCCCGAGATCGAATCCGGGACCACAGGATGACAAGTTCGGTGTGCTGTCCGCTCGGCCGACCGGCTCCCTGCCTGGAGAAACTAAAGAAATAACAGGACACTTGAAAGCAGAGAAGGATACTAGAGTGCCAGGAATAAATACGTCAGGGTGAGAAAAGAGACAGAAGGGCAATATGAAAACGACATCGCAAGCAAGGAAAAGACGCAACCTAAAATACTGCACAGCCACATCAGGAGAAAAACAACAGTGAAGGAACAGGTAATGAAACTGAGGATAGGGGCAGACAGATTCACAACAAACGACAAGGTAGTGTGTGAGGAACTGAATAAGAAATTCCAGGAGGTCTTCACATTAGAGCAAGGAGAAGTTCTAGAGATAAGAAAGGGAATAGTTAGCCAGGTACCACTAGAGGAGTTTGAGATTACCAGTGGGGATGTAAGGAAGCTCTTGCTAGAGTTGGATGTGACAAAGTCTATAGGACCAGACGCAATCTCCCCTTGGATCCTAAGGGAAGGAGCAGAAGCACAGTGCCTACCACTCTCCATATTGTATAACAAATCAATGGCAACAGAGGAACTGCCAAAAATTTGGAAGACGGCTAATGTAGTTCCAATATACAAGACGGGGGATAGACAGGAGGCACTGAACTACAGGCTAGTGTTCCTAACTTGCATACCATGAAAGCTTATGGAGAAGATTGTGTGAATAAAGCTAGTGGAACATCTGGAGCGAAAGAACTTTGTAACACAACATCAACATGGGTTCAGGTATGGCAAGTCCTGCCTCACAGGATTAATTGATCTCTACGACCAGGCAACAAAAAAATCAGGCAAGAAAGAGAGAGGGTGGGCAGACTGCATATTTTTGGATTGCCAAAGAGCCTTTGACACAGTACCACACAAGAGGCTAGTGCAAAAGCTTGAGATCCAGGCAGGAGTCAAAGGGAAGGTTCTCTATTGGATAAGGGAGTACCTATGCAACAGAAGACAGCGAGTCACTGTAAGGGGTGAGGTCTCAGATTGGCGTGACGTCACAATTGCAGTCGCGCAGGGTTCAGTCCTTGGACATATACTGTTTCTGTTATATGTAAATGATCTCCCTAAAGGTATAGAATCATTCCCCTCAATGTTTGCTGATGATGCAAACATTATGAGGGGGATTAAAATAGAGGAAGATAGTAGGAGGCTACAAGATGACTTAGACAAACTGAATGAATGGTCCAAGAAATGGCTACTAAATTTAACCCGAGTAAATGTAAGTTAATAAAGCTAGGCAGTGGAAATAGGAGGCCAGACACAGGATACAGAATGGGAGAAGAAGTCCTTCACGAAACGGACAGAGAGAAAGATCTAGGTGTTGATATCACGCCAAACTTGTCTCCTGAAGCCTACACCAAAAGAATAACATCTGCGGCTTATGCGAGGCTGGCAAACATTAGAACTGCCTTCAGGAACCTGTGAAAGGAATCATTCAGAACCTTGTATACCACATATGTAAGACCAATCCTTGAGTATGCGGCCCCCTGCATGGAGCCCGTTCCTTGTCAAGCACAAGAAACTGGAGAAAGTTCAGAGGTATGCTACTAGGCTAGTCCCAGATCTAAGAGGCATGAATTACGAGGAAAATTGCGTGAAATGCACCTCACAACACTAGAAGACAAAAGAGTAAGGGAAGATTTGATTACTACCTATAAAATTCTCAAAAGAATTGACAATTTGAAAAGGATAAACTGTTTAACATGAGAGGTACGTTAACAAGAGGACAGAGGTGGTAACTGAATACCCAAATGAGCCACAGAGACGTTAGAAAGAACTTTTTCAGTGTCAGAGTAGTTAACAGGTGGAATGCACTAGGAAGTGATGTGGTGGAGTCTGACTTCATACACAGCTTCATATGTAGATATGATAGATCCCAATAGGCTCAGGAATCTGTACACCAGTTGATTGAAAGTTGAGAGGCGGGACCAAAGGGTCAAATCTCAACCCTGGCAAGTACAAATAGGTGAGTACGAGAAATACACAGTTTATGTTAACATTCTCACTGTTTCCATTTATTCTATTTATTAATCCATCCATCTATTTATTCATCCATCAATCTATCAATCTTCTCAT